>NW_027445436.1:300000-471552 GCF_035582795.1 Mycteria americana
AATGGCCTCAAGTTGCACCAGGGGAGGTTTAGACTGGATATTAGGAAATTTTACTTCACTGAAAGGGTTGTGAAGCCTTGGAACAGGCTGCCCAGGGAAGTGGTTGAGTCACCATCCCTGGATTTATTTAAAAGACGTTTGGATGAGGTGCTTAGGGACATGGTGTAGTGATGGTCTTGGTAGTGTTAGGTTTATGGTTGGACTTGATGATCTTACAGGTCTTTTCCAACCTATATGATTCTGTGATTGTGATTCTGTGAATTGGCAAGTTTGTTTCATCCACTCTTTCCCCATGCTTGTAAATCTGTCAGTAATTTGGAAGCTTTGCCTCCGTGAATTCAGTGGGTACATACTCTTTAAATCTCCTAATAAATACAAGCTCTTCTAACAAATAGCTGTCTAATTATTAGCATAAAATTGTAGGTAAATTTTCCAGCTACAGGTAGCAAACTGATTTCAGTCCCCTTTATTGCAGTGAATTAATGTATACAAAAGAAGAATGTATTATTGTTCAAATCTATACACTTTTATTCAAATGCTTATTAGAACAACCTATTGTAATGAGACATGCAAATATTTCATTTCAGTATCCAAGCTGCATAACTGATCTTTGTATTAGGTTTGTAGAAAAGAAGAAAGAAAAACATTATCTTGTTATAGCTCCAGAGGCTATTAAGTTGCTGTCCTCCCTTAAAGCATTCTTTAATAATGAAACCTGTGTAGTCCGAGATTACTGCCTCTCCTTTCTGATCACAATGTATAAGAACCATCTTATTGCTAGCATGGACAAGAAAATCACATAGACAGATTCATAGTGACCTGTAATTTTAGTACAATACATTTCTATACTGTATGAGCATAATGCATCAAGTTCGAAATAAGAAAGATCAAGTCTGTTGATTAAAAGCTCATTTAAGTATGTAAGTGATGAAACTCAGTCCATCTGGAAATTGAACATGTGAAGAGATACTAAATCACCTTATTGAAAAACAATTTCAGCAGAGAGAAAATCAAACGCGTTATAAAAATCAATGGCTGCCTGGAAATTAATAAGCAGAAACAGGGATTTATATGCTTTCTGTAGGACCCGTTCAGATTTAGTCTCTGTAAATGGAGTTACTCCTTCCGAGGCCTTGCATAGAGATGAATTGCAAATCTTTAATGAATGAAGGATCTGGAAATAGAACACATAAAGAGAAGAGACTTTCTGGATCAGCAGTTCCAACCTCCATATGTCATGGACAGCTATTATTATATGAGCATTTCCAGCTCCATTTTAGAGCAAGTTAGGTTGTTTCTCATTCCACTCCTATGGGAAGGCTGTCCTCAACCCCAGTCTTCCGAGGGTTAGACCCATTCGTTTTCACAGCTTGTAATGCACTCATGAGTGGTTTATACCTATTTGATTACTTGCCATCATTATCCTTCACTCTTAACAGCTTTTCTTCCTTCCAGGTTTTTATGCCTCTGACATATTCTTAAAGAGCTACTCTACCCTATAATACTGTCATTTTTGATACTACTATTTATTTTTACTTCTGACATCATCCTAATAGCACCTGTTCCAGACTAAATTGGTGTGTTCTTGAACACAGTGGTCAGGATTGTATGCAGCTTTTCAAATGAATTTCTACCAGTGCCTTTCACTGTTTTGAATATTATGCACTCTACCCTCTCTGAAAACAAATTTGCCATCTTCTGTGCTGCACCACGGGGGTAGTTTAGTCATCCTTTGATTTAATATATTTCAGTGTATTTTCTTTGTTGGTCAAATCTAGTTGATGATTCTCCTGCCTTTTTTTTTTTTTTTTGGGAGGGGGTGGGGGGTCTTCACTGCAGATCTTGTTTAACTTAGCCCATTTCCACCAGTTCAACTTTGGAGATCATACAACTTCCTTTCTCATATTCCAGTCTTCCTCTACAGTGATAATGCTGTCTGCAAGGCACCAGTTTTGTGAAAACTTGAAGATCTGCAGACAATTGTGTTATTACCAAGTTTCATTAGCATAATCACCCTTTTTGTGAAAAAGTTTGCAGATTGAAACTAAACCCCAAACTTTTTCTTTTAACAGAAATTTTATCTTTTGTTTCCACGTCTAAATCCATTTTATAATTCTTATGTTAATGCCTGTTTTCTCCAGCAATGGTAATTTCCTATGCAGTATGCATCACGCATTTTACTGAAGCCTTGATAGACTAAATCTTTACATTTGCTTTGTATGGGAATCCAGTTACCAGATCAATCTGGCACAATCGTCTTCCAATCAGTCCATATTGAATTCTATTCCAGTTTTCAGTTATCTACAAGCTTCCCTTTCAAACTTTGATATAAAGCTCTTAAAACCGCCAAGTTTGGACTAGCAGAGCAGTTATTAATTTCATAATATGTTGACTGGCATTCATCAGCAGCATGTTTGTTCAAATCTTTTGGGGGGGTGAAGTAGGGATGGTGGGGAGGATTATTTCCCCCCCTCCCTTCCTTGAAACTGCATTGGTACTTAACACCACTTTGGTATGGAAATCATCCTTCTCTCAGGTGCCATCAATTTAGTGCTGTAATGTGACTGCTGTCAGAAATCCCATGGAGCTTCCAAAATATGTTTGTGCTGTGAACTTTCCTTTGCTGGATAGATACAAATAACATAGCTACAGTTTCAGATTGCAGTCACTGATTGTATAACTGTTGTTATTCCACTAGATGGTACCACAACCATTGCAGACACTGGGATCTGCTTTTTTGTTCTGTAATTTGACAGTAGTTCACTCATCTCATAACTTTAATATTTTCCTTGTAGTCCTACAGAGTAAGAGCTTTTGGGAAATAACTGCGGAGAGTGTAGAGCCAAATCCTATGGAGACTGGCAGATGTGCATATTAATAATAAAATCATAATTCTTTGAGACTTTTTGCCCTTTTATTCTTACTCCTTAGTTTCATTCATCTCAGTGGAATTTTTCAGAGGGCAAAATCTTCGGCTAATTAAAGTCAATTGAATACATGTGCAACTTCTGCAAATTTGGCATCTCCAGCATACTGACTTCGGACTTCGGCCTGTTTAGGAGACTGGTCGAGAGAGTCCCCTGGGAGGCAGCCCTAATGGGCAAAGGAGTCCAGGAAGGCTGGACATTCTTTAAGGAGGAAGTCCTAAAGGCACAAGAGCAGGCTGTCCCCAGGTGCCGAAAGACGAGCCGGCGGGGAAGAAGACCGGCCTGGCTGACTAGAGAGCTCTGGCTGGAACTCAGGAAAAAGAGGAGAGTCTACGACCTCTGGAAGAAGGGGCGGGCAACTCAGGAGGACTAAAAAGGTGTAGCGAGGCTGTGCAGGGAGAAAATTAGAAGGGCCAAAGCTGAGCTAGAGCTCAGTCTGGCTGCTGCCGTAAAAGACAACAAAAACCACTTCTTCAAATACATTAGCAGCAAAAGGAGAACTAAGGAGAATCTCCAGCCCCTAGTAGACGGGGGAGGGAGCATCATAGTGACCAAGGATGAGGAAAAGTCTGAGGTACTTAATGCCTTCTTTGCCTTGGTCTTTAATAGCAGGGCCGAATGTTCTATGGGTACCCAGCCCCCGGAGTTGGAAGACAGGGACGGGGACCAGAATGGAGCCCCCATATTCCAGGGGGAAATGGTGAGTGACCTGCTGCACCACTTAGACACTCACAAGTCTATGGGGCCTGATGAGATCCACCCGAGAGTACTGAAGGAGCTGGCAGAAGTGCTCACCAAGTCCCTTTCCATCACTTACCAGCAGTCCTGGCTAACTGGGGAGGTCCCTGCTGACTGGAGATTAGCAAATGTGACGCCCATCTTCAAGAAGGGCCAGAAGGAGGACCCGGGGAACTACAGGCCTGTCAGCCTGACCTCGGTGCTGGGGAAGCTGATGGAGAAGATCATCCTGAGTGCTATCACACGGCATGTAGAGAATAACCAAGGGATCAAGCCCAGACAGCATGGGTTCAGTAAAGGCAGGTCCTGCTTGACCAACCTGATCTCCTGCTACGACAAGGTGACCCGCCTAATGGATGAGGGGAAGGCTGTGGATGTTGTCTATCTAGACTTCAGTAAAGCCTTTGACACGGTTTCCCACAGCATTCTCCTGGAGAAACTGGCTGCTCAGGGCTTAGACGGGTGTAATCTTTGCTGGGTAAAGAACTGGCTGGACGGCCGGGCCCAAAGAGTGGTGGTGAATGGAGTTTACTGCAGTTGGCGGCCGGTCACAAGCGGAGTTCCCCAGGGCTCTGTGTTGGGGCCAGTTCTGTTTAACATCTTTATCAATGATCTGGACGAAGGGATCGAGTGCACCCTCAGGAAGTTTGCAGATGACACCAAGTTGTGTGGGAGTGTTGATCTGCTTGAGGGGAGGAAAGCTCTGCAGAGGGATCTGGACAGGCTGGATCGATGGGCCGAGGCCAATTGTATGAGGTTTAACAAGGCCAAGTGCAAGGTCCTGCACTTGGGCCACAGCAACCCCATGCAACGCTACAGGCTTGGGGAAGAGTGGCTGGAAAGCTGCCAGGCAGAGAAGGACCTGGGGGTGTTGGTTGACAGGCACCTGAATATGAGCCAGCAGTGTGCCCAGGTGGCCAAGAAAGCCAAAAGCATCCTGGCTTGTATCAAAAATAGTGTGGCCAGCAGGACTAGGGAAGTTATCGTGCCCCTGTACTCGGCACTGGTGAGGCCACACCTCGAATACTGTGTTCAGTGTTGGGCCCCCCACTACAAGAGGGACATTGAGGTGATGGAGCGTGTCCAGAGAAGGGCAACGAAGCTGGTGAAGGGTCTGGAGCAGAAGTCTTATGAGGAGCGGCTGAGGGAACTGGGGTTGTTTAGCCTGGAGAAAAGGAGGCTGAGGGGAGACCTTATTGCTCTCTACAGCTACCTGAAAGGAGGGTGTAGAGAGGTGGGAGTCGGTCTCTTCTCCCAGGTAACAAGTGATAGGACAAGAGGAAATGGCCTCAAGTTGTGCCAGGGGAGGTTTAGACTGGATATTAGGAAGTTTTTCTTCACTGAAAGGGTTGTCCAGCATTGGAACAGGCTGCCCAGGGAAGTGGTTGAGTCGCCATCCCTGCAGGTATTTAAAGGACGTTTGGATGAGGTGCTTATGGACATGGTGTAGTGGTGGTCTTGGTAGTGTTAGGTTTATGGTTGGACTCGATGATCTTAAAGGTCTTTTCCAACCTATACGATTCTGTGATTTTGTGATTCTGTGATATTCTGTTGATTACTGAAATAGTCAGACTCTACAAAACAGTTAAGATCCAGCCTTTGCTAGCTAAAAGTGTACATGCTTGTACTTAAAGCAGAAAGGTATGTTTTTTTCATCAATCCTTGTCAGGGATGCTAGTGTACCTTGCATATTGGCTCTTATTTATCATACTATGTTAGCTGGTTCTGAGTGATATTTTTTTTTTTTTTAACTTTAAAAAGTGAGAGCGTTGTTTTGGGTTTGGGTTTTTGGTTTTTTTTTTAAGCTACAAAAGGAGAAGTAAATTGAATTCCCCCTCACCTCCAAGTTTTTAAAAACACTTTGTTCTTATTGGGGAAACCTCACAAATCAAGTGCCTGCAAGCATCTTAAAAGGTGAGATTGTCAATAGGAATCAAGGCTTACATTTTGACTTCCTCTGATTCTGGAGTGATGGGTGAATAAGGAATATGAGAAAGCTTTAATGTGCATACCAATGCTAACAGAATTGGTTACAAAAATATATTTGCCTTCCTTGGTAGTCAATCAAATTCAGTGTTCTACAAGTACGTATGGAAGATCGGTCTGACCTAAGCACTTAGCTATGATGAGTGCTCTAAAGATAATGGAAGGCTGAGACATATGTAAAGTTGATAAGGGAGATTCATACTGGAACGTGGAACGTCTAATCAAGAATTACTGTCCTTGGAAGTAAAGCACATCCTGGAGAAATATGTAAGCTAATTAAGATGTTTTGGGAACCATCTGAAACTGCTAGCAGAAGTGTGATAAGAAGCACCCTCAGGCGAACTATCCTCATTAAAATACTAAAAGTCTTGAGCTTGAGACCCCGGCCCAAGCAGAGACCTCTCACCTTTGAGCATGCGCAGAATATTAAAGTAGCACTGTAGCTTTAAGTTGAAATAAGAGAAATGTAGACCAATAGAAAACTGCCTTGTTTAATTACTTATGCATTTGCATAACTAGACTGTATAAATATTGGACCTGCATGAACGAGCGGTGTGCTAGCTTTGTGGAGCTACCACCTAGCACCCGGTATTGCACAAAACTTGGAATAAACTGATATCTCGGCTCTGTGTGCGTATTGGGTGTTGCACACGAGGTAACGAACTCCGTTTGTGACACAACACCTTCTCTTTTGTGATTAGTCATAACTGGCATAGTATTGAGAAAAGCTTTAGATATTTCTGAATTTCTTATTTCCAGACAGAACTCTAAGGAATACTTGCTTTTGCCTTACTAGAAGCTGAAGTTCTAATGAGGTTGTTGTAAAAGTAAGACTGCTCTGTGCCCAAGCTATAAAAATGGGAATAAATAGGTATAAATGAAGGTTTATTTAAAAAATGTTAATAATAAAATGTTAATAATGCTTTAAATAAATGTTTGTGTGATTTAAAATTTGCTCATATGACTTTTCCTGGCCCTGTTTAACAAAAAAAAAAAAGTCAAAGGAGCAAATAAAAATTTGTGGTTTAGCCCCAGTTGGCAACTAAGCACCACACAGCCGCTCACTCACCCTCCCCCCCGGTGGGACAGGGGAGAGAATCAGAAGAGCAAAAGCAAGAAAACTTGTGGGTTGAGATAAGAACAGTTTAATAAGTGGAACAAATAATAATAATAATAAATTGTAATGAGAAGGAAAAAACCAAGAGAGAGAGAGAGGAACAAAACCCAAGGAAAAAATCCCAGTGATACAACTGCTCACCACCCGCCAACCGACGCCCAGCCGGTCCCTGAGCAGCGACCTCTACCCCCTGGCCAACTCCCTGCATGACGTCATATGGTATGGAACAGCCCTTTGGTCAGTTTGGATCAACTATCCTGGCTGTGCCCCCTCCCAGCTTCTTCTGCACCTGGCAGAGCATGGGATGCTGAAAAGTCCTTGACCAATGTAAACACCACTTAGCAACAGCCAAAACATCAGTGTGTTACCAATATTATTCTCATACTAAAATCCAAAACACAGCACTATACCAGCTACTAGGAAGAAAATTAACTCTATTCCAGCCGAAACCAGGATAAAAATGTTAATAATAAAATGTTAATAATGCTTTAAATAAATGTTTGCATGATTTAGAAGTTGCTCATATTACTTTTCCTGGTCCTGTTAAAAAAAAAAAAGTCAAAGGAGCAATTAAAAAAAAAAAAGCAAGCATTTCCCATTGCCCATCGCTTCATTTAAACAGGAGAAACTTGAGTTCAAAAGTACTTTTTTCAGTGAAATTGAGAGAGACTTAAGTTGATAATGATTTGTTTATACTTTTTTCCCCTCTCACTTTGGACAATCTTTTCATTCTCCTTGCAGTGTGGACTTCACAGATGTGGCTTTTTCAAAATAGCACTTATTTTTAAGTGTAATGTAATAAATGTTTCATCACCAATACTGTACGCTGCATTTTGTGGTTTGTACCAACTGCTGAGCAAAGTAGTAGTAGTAGTAGTTCTTGATTCCATCTGGCCAACGCAAGTTTTAGATTTTGGAAATATTTGCATGTAAATACCAAGTCTTCTGCCCTAAGAATTCAAATATGCAAGGGATTTTATCATTAGTTTTCTCCATTGCCTTGATTGGAAACAGGACCTCTTCTACATAGAGAACTTTTATGAACAACACCATAATCTGTACTGGCACCAGCCCCAAGACTAGCTTTCTTTTCTGGTTTTATGTGGGGGTGTAAAAAAATTTATATTGGCCATAATAAGCAGATGGGCGGGGAGACATGTTTCTATGACTATCCTCCCTCTGGGGTCTTGAATTAAAAGACTGGATGAGGCTGTACTACATTATCGTTGGAAATTGCTTATGGCAACAGAGCTTTGATTAGGCTGGGAGCTCTGGTTATCTGTGGGGGTGGAGAGCTTCTTGAAACAGCAAGGCTATGTGCAGTTGCACAATAGGCTTTCAGAGCTGGGTGCCCTGCTGTTTATCCCTCCACTATCTAAAAGGCTCCAGGAGCTAGCTGCTGAGTTCAGGAATGGGAACAGTTTGGGGATGTTGATATATTTGGGTATGTCTGAGCTAAAAAGTGGAGGGAGGACTTCTTAGCTTAGGCTGGCCAAAACTCATGTACAGCAAGCAACAAAGAAGTTCAGTTTCACCCAAATGTCCTCTATTAGCTTGAATTTGAGCCACTAGCTGATATTAAACCTTGTATTTTCTTATCTTCCCTGATTTTAGTCCAGGGAAAATATCAACCAAAATCACCAAGTAAAAAAAAAAAAAGGGGGGGGGGGGCAGGAGTATAAACCAGTATAGATGCACACTAAGTTCCTGGGGCTGTGCATGTTGTTTTGATGGGTAACTTGCAGTGATAACTTTTTTAAGAAAATACATGAGAGTAGCCCTTTTTTGTATGAAAACAGTAAGACAGTTAGACATGTGCCTTGCTATTTAATTTGCTTAAAAGAAATGGCATTAGAATAGATAGATTAGAATGTGGATTTATGCTTGACTTTTGGAAAAGTATCTGTCATTCTTACACAGAGATGAGGTAGAACTTATGGTGCAGGAGAAATTATTAACAGTAGCTTACGTCAACATTTCCTTCAAAAGTAGTCTGCTTTCTTTACCCTGAAAATTTCAGGGCTGGCTGTATTCTTACTACTACCTGTGATTATGTACGTGTATTGAAACAGTTGTAGTTCTGTGACTACTGAACCCTTCAGTCTGTTGCTGGAATCCTGAAACATTGATAATGAATGATAAAGTACCTGAATATATCCTCTATTTATGCATAAGGCTAGTAAAAAAAAAAATCACTTTTGGAAGCTAACAACACTAACAAATGTTATGCAAAAATATGTCCTCTCAATCCACTCCATTGACATGACATAGATACACCAAACATGCCAGGTTGCAGAACCTTGTATTGAGATTATTGCTAAGCTTTTTCTCACACCTTTTAATTTAAACCCTCCCTACCTGGTGCCCTACCAAGCCATGGGACCTCTTCTTCACCTTGGCCAATCTGGCCATTCACCTCAGCAGGAGATGGGAGGTTGATGGGGGTGGTGTTGGTTCTGATACATCTCTGGGCAAAGCAACACCAGGTGGCATTCAGTGGCTCCATGGTTGCCTTCAGGAAGTAGTGTGCACTTCTAAGGGTGCTCTGTGCTGACTTTACTCACTCTGTTTACCCTTTGTTCCTGTGGAAGAAAAAAATGAAACTCTTGTACTTGTGACTTACCTACACTATTACAAAGCTTTCAGCTGACTTACATTTTTAAGTCAGTAGATCAAACCTGACTTACTCTACCATAGCTGAGATGGTAGTAAGGTGCAGAATAGTCTTACTCTAATTAATTTCTTGGTAAGAATGTTTTATTATGTCTCACTGTTTCAGAATGTAATTTGTAATCCATAGTTTTTTTTTAACCCTGCAGTTGCTGGGCCTATTTCCTCAGACTTGCATAGCCTTCTGCAGGGCACAGCCAAGCAGCAAGCCTTAGAGATGTAAATCCTTCAAAGTGGTGATGCTCTGGCAGCAGAAATCTGGTTATCTTCTTAGCAGTAGTACCTACAGTCTGTTAATGCTGCCCCGCAACAAGTCATACTTAACAGGAGGGAAACAGCCAATGTGAGTAAGAACATCCAAATTCAACCCATCACTGGCAGTGGTTGTCTGCAAAAGGATGTCTGCCCTTTACAGTGACCTCACTTTCTTCTCTGAATAACTTTCTGTCCTAGCATATATCTATGCTTTCCAGTAAAGGGTTCAAAATAAACTGGAATACCTGTCACAGCATTATAGTAATCTGCCTAGACCAGTTGAGGTTCCTTCTTGAGCTTGCTAATACAGTTATGTTGATTTTGGCACTGTAGTATGAACATGTTTACTGCACTCTTTGCAATGCCTGGATTCTTTCTCCTCTAGCTTCTAGTCACCTTTTCCCCACTGCAAATAAACCCTTTCTGACAATTAGCTTGCTTAGCTGTCTGTCTTTTGGAAATGAGTTTTGAAAACTGGTTTGTCTGAAGAAGTATCCATCTTTGTCCATCTGAATCAGTGATCTTTGTTGCTTGGGGATTCTTGTGGTGTTAGAGTACCAATTCAACTAAACACTGTTATTATTCAGCCATGTAGAAAAGGAGATAAAGAATAAAACTCACAGGAAATACAAATGAATAGAATTTGTTAGGCCTACTTGAAACCTGGCCATAAAGCTGGGACAAAGTCTCTTATTATACACAAATGACACTTTTTTCTTTATGTACTTAGTGTGTCTATTTTGTAGATAAGAAAGGATTTTACGTCAATGCTTAGGCATGGATGAAGAAATTAAAAATGTTTGTGAAGACCTCAAATGCATCTTCTTTTTTGATCTAAAGCAGGTTCACTCCAACAACTGCTGGAGTCTCATTGAATCAGGAGCACCAGAATTTCATTGCATCAAATGGCTAATCAGGGGAACCTTTTCACAGTCATTTTTATTATGGCAGTTAGCTCTTTATAGGCTCTTCAGAGAGGCTAACTACATGCTCATGTAATTAGAGAGAAGGTGCTCAACATTGAAAGCTGAAATCACTCAAATTTAATCAGAGATGAGGGATTATGGTTGAGAAGTTTGGATTGTTCTAACATTAACTAATTTGTCAAAGATAACATTAACTGTCCTGTGCTCACTTCCTTGATTAGTTTGAATGATGGTGTTGTAAATCACGTTGCTACCTTATGTCTAATCAGTTTAACTTGTCTGGATTTCTTTGGCATTTATGGATGTCTTCACTATCATTTAGCTCAAGCATTTTTTTCCTCTCTATACTTCCCAAAAGATACGGCTTGAGAAAAATTCTAACAAGTCCCTGTGATTTATTTCTCTGTAGTTAGTGCTTCTGCTTTCCTGACCTTCAAATGGGCTCCGAGAATGAAATAGTTTCCCTACCAGTTGCTGTTTTTTTCTATTGTGAATAAAAAAAAATATTTAAATTTAGTTAGTTTTCCTCTTCAAGGTCAAGTCTCTTTTGTCTCACCATTTCCCATCCAGAACAGACTTTTTTATGGTCATGATAAAGGGAAAATTATGTTAGTTTATATGTGCATAATCATGAGATAATGTTGTCAGGTTGCTTGTAGTGGATGTTTGTACGTAATACAAACCATTAGAGTTATAGTTAGAGTCAGCAGGAAGCCTTTATTTTAAGGTTACTGCACTCCTTGCCTTCGTATTGCCAAAATTTAACTATGTTCACAGAAACTTATTCCATGGCTGATCTCTGTTCTAGCTTGGCTTTATTTTGAAAGCTGATGGAAAGTTCTCCACTGGTTCCTGTCCTGAACCCTTATTTTGGTTGAGTGAAATAAGGACAACTATTTATTTTTGCCCCCTGTGTCAATTTGTTTCTATTTGAAGTTTTTGAAAAAAGAGTTCTGTCATCCAATATTGGAATGTGTTCGTAATATCTAGAAGTAATCCAAAGGAAGATCTATTTGACTGGCAGACAGTTACACGAGTCTATTAATTCTTTCTAGAATTCTGTCTAGTTGTTCACACCTTGGATACTACTCAATGGAGTAATAGTTTGTCTTAGGTGACAGTGGTTTGGTTTGAAGCATTCATTCAACTTCAGTTAAGGTGCATGTTGGAAAATATTACTGTTGCGTATGAAATAATATGCAATTTTCATTACCGATAAAATGCATGGAAATATGCACATGTAAAAGATGAAGGTTACAAAGCAAAACGAGAGTTAAGAAATACTGTAAGAGGGAAGCTCAGGCCCCAGGGCTCCATCACGAGTAACAGTTACTTGGGAAGACAAAACACCATAACTCCGAACGTCCCCCCTTCCTTCTTCTTCCCACAGCTTTTTATTGCTGAGCATGATGTCATACGGTATGGAATATCCCTTTGGTCAGTTGGGGTCAGCTGTCCTGGTTGTGTCCCCTCCAACCTCTTGTGCACCCCCAGCCTACTTACTGGCAGGGCAGTGTGAGAAGCAGAAAGGGCCTTGACTCTGTGTAAGTGCTGCTCAGCAGTAGCTAAAACAACCCTGTGTTATCAACACTATTTTCAGCACAAATCCAAAACATAGCCCCATACTAGCTACTATGGAAAAAATTAACTCTATCCCAGCCACAACCAGCACATCCTCCACCCCCTATTCCATACCATTTATGTCATGCTCAGGTCTCACACTATCCAATACATTCTCATTACCCACCCCACCCCTTTCCCATCCTTTGATGAGGAAGTGATATCCATGATATCTGTTCTACAGATATCAGAAGTGATATCTGTAGTGGTATCTACAGAAGTGATATCTGTTCTACATAGCAGGTGCCAATATATTCCACCCAGTTATACTGTGTTTCTCCTAATAATATATGTTCACCAAAGCATGTCCACTGGAAGTGTATTTGGTCCTGATTAGGACTGCCAAAAAGGTAGAACAACTGTGCCAGTGACTGATTACTTGCAGTGGCAAAAATGTTTGTGGGTTATATTTTAATATGTCTGACTACAGCTGCATTGTTTTTTCTCTACCTTTCTCTGTTTGGTTGATACTACTGTAACCTAGTACTAGTGAAGCCGTTTGCATGCTGTAATCAGGACACTTTTCAGTATTTTTTTTTTTGTCAGATGGAACAGATTTTTTTTTTTCCAATTTCCTATTATAAGGCAACTTTTTCAGTTCAAATAGTTTTTATGGACCTCTTCCACAGGTTTTTCAGGTCTTCAGCATGGTTCCTGAAATGTGGGCACAAGGCTGAGTGTCATACTCTAGCATTAGTCTCATGGCAGAAATAGAGATAAAATTGTGTCTTTGTTCTTGTACAGTACCTCTTGACAAATAGAATTGTAGAATAGCCCAGGTTGGAAGGGACCTCAAAAGATCATCTGGTCCAACCTCTTGTGGGAAAGGGAGTCTAGATGAGATTATCTGTCATCCTGTCCAATCACATCTTGAAAACTTCCAGCTATGGGGACTCTACCATGTCCCTGGGGAGGTTGTTCCAATGAATGATTGTTCTTACTGTAAAAAATTTCTTTCTTGTGTTGAGATGAAACCTCTCACGGTGCAACTTCTACCCATTGCCCCTTGTCATCTCCATGTGGCTCCTTGTGAAGAGAGAGCCTCCGTCCTCTTTGTAGCCAGCCTTTAAGTACTGGAATACTGTGATGAGGTTCCCCCCTGAGCCTTCTCTTCTCCAGGGAGAAAAGACCTAACTCCTTCAGTCTTTCCTTATAGGGCAGGTTCTCCAACACATTGATTATCTTTGTGGCCCTCCTTTGGACCCTCTCCAGTCTGTCTGTGTCTTTCTTGAAATGTGGGGACCAGAACTGGGCACAGTACTCCAGCTGTGGCCTGACAAGCGCTGAGTAGAGTGGGATGATCATGTCTTTATCTCTGCTAGTAATGCCCCAGTGGATGCAGCCCAGGATCTGATTTGCCTTTGTTGTTGCAGCAGCGCACTGACTCATGTTCAGCTTGCTGTCCACCAGGACCCCCAGGTCTCTTTCAGCAAGGCTGCTCCCCAGCCACACAGATCCTAGCATATATTTGGCTCCTTGGTTATGTCATCCCAGGTGCAGGACTTTGCATTCGTCTTTGTTAAACTTCACACAGTTCTTGCTAGCCCACTCTTCCAGCCTGTCTATGTCTCTCTGTAAGATGGATCTCCCTTCTGACATGTAGTGGGTTGACCTTGGCTAGATGCCAGGTGCCCACCAAGCCGCTGTATCTCTCCCCTTCCTCAACTGGACAGAGGGAGAGAAAATATAACAAAAGGCTCATGGGTCAAGATAAGGATAGGGAGAGATCACTCACCAATTGCCGTCACGGGCAAAACAGACTCGACTTGGGGAAATTTATTTAATTTATTGCCAATCAAATCAGAGTAGGGTAATGAGAAATAAAACCAAATCTTAAAACACCTTCCCCCCACCCCTCCCTTCTTCCCAGGCTCAACTTCACTCCTGATTTCTCTACCTCCTCCCCCCAAGCAACACAGGGGGACAGGGAATGGGGGTTGCGGTCAGTTCATCACACGTCTCTGCTGCTCCTTCCTCCTCACACTCTTCCCCTGCTCCAGCATGGGGTCCCTCCCACAGGAGACAGTCCTCCATGAACTTCTCCAATGTGGGTCCTTCCCATGGGCTACAGTTCTTCACGAACTGCTCCAGCGTGGGTCCCTTCCATGGGGTGCAGTCCTTCAGGAACAGACTGCTCCAGCGTGGGTCCCCCACAGGGTCGCAAGTCCTGCCAGCAAACCTGCTCCAGCATGGGCTCCTCTCTCTCCACGGGGTCACAGGTCCTGCCAGGAGCCTTCTCCAGCGTGAACTCTCCATGGGGTCACAGCCTCCTTTGGGCACATCCACCTGCTCTGCTGTGGGGTCCTCCACAGGCTGCAGGTGGATATCTGCTCCACCGTTAACCTCCATGGGCTGCAGGGGGACAACCTGCCTCACCATGGTCTTTACCACAGGCTGCAGGGGAATCTCTGCCCTGGCACCTGGAGCACCTCCTCCCCTCCTTCTTCACTGACCTTGGTGCCTGCAGAGTTGTTTCTCTCACATATTCTCACTCCTCTCTGCTGGCTGTTGTTGTGCAGCAGGTTTTTTTCCCCTTCTTAAATATATTATCACAGAGGCAGTACCACTGTCACTGATTGGTTCAGCTTTGGCCAGTGGCGGGTCCGTCTTGGAGCCAGCTGGCATTGGCTCTATCGGAAATGGGGGAAGCTTCTAGCAGCTTCTCACTGAAGCCACTCCTGTAGCCCCCCTGCTACCAAAACCTTGCCACGCAAAGCCAATACATGTCCACCTCACCACCCAGTTTGGTGTCATCAGCAAACTTGGTCAGGGTGCTTTCAATCCCATCATCCAGATCATTTATGAAGATGTTGGACAGTGTGGGGCCCAGTATTGATCCCTGGGAGACCCCACTTGTGACAAATAGGTCCGAGATGCACACATGTGGACTTGTATGCTAATAGAGTCACCTGAATATTTGTATGAGTTGGAGGTACATTGAAAATCCCCAACAATAAGCACTTTTTAGAATTATTTTTATATCCATATGTTAAAAATATAGTTTTTGCAGCTGTTTGTTATTCTATCTTTTCATGAGCCTCCTTTTTATTTTTCTGAAGATATAAACTTTGAAAGATTTTTGAGAAGATTTTTAATTACTCTAAAATGTTTCTGACTTTACCTTTCCATGCTAATCTGCTAAATATTTTTTTTCCATATCCATAGGTGTATATTCTGAGAGACTGATATACAGATGTCTTTTTTTTTTCCCTTTTGATTTAATGATGAACAATCACTTATGATTGATTGTGAAACTGAAGTTACTTAATTTGGCTTTGAAATTTCCACTGAAGTGGAATCTATAACCTCCCTGGTAAGCTCTTCGAATCTTTAATTACTCTGACATTTAGCGGACTGCATTTCATTTCAGTGTCCGACTTATCTAACATCAGTTCCAGTCTCTGAGTTTTGTCTTCATTAGCAAGTTTCCATGTCTAAACATCTTATACAAGGTTAATGAATGGTTCGTTATAGTCTATTATAACTGTAACAATGTGTTTATTAACCAGTATGCTTTCAGAAAAAGAACTTTAATATCAAACATCAATTCTATTTTCTTCTCCATAGTGTGTTTAGTCTCATCTGGACTACAGTATTCTCTCTGAAATTTGAGCACATAGGAAATTTTATTTAAAAGCATTTAAAATCAGTCTTTTTTTAACCTCATTTGATCTTCTTCCTTTCACATGCATAAATCTAATGTGTTTCTCTTCATCAGTGCCTTCCTCCTCTTAGTGATGCGAGCACTAGTGTTACACTATTAATACTAAGTAATTGTGAAGGAAAGAGAAAGAGAACAACAGTAGAAAGGAGAGAATACTTTTTTCAGCCTGGAGGCTGTTTTCTTACCAGTAACAGTGGGGTTTAGTGCTCCATGGTGCAAATCTGTGCAAGTCATAAGAGTGTTCTTCATCCCTGGGAGAATGATCTCTTACATTCTGTATGGATTTTGTGCTGGACTGTGTTGACTGTAAGCTCCTTGCTGTATCTAGAAGATCTTGTCCCAAATTCAAAACTGTTTTCCTTGCCAACTAGCCCACATGCAGTCAGTGACCACAAAACCACATAGGTCCTGTGTAATGAGTAATTTGAATCTTACATTCCAATACCCATTACTCACACTTCTCTAGCATCTTTGCCTATCTTCTTCGCGAGGGTTAGAAAAATCTCATATATGGTGCAAAAAGTTGGCAACCAGGAGGCAATAACTTGATTCTGTAGGTAAACCATTGTGATCAAAATGTTACTATTTATTTCAATGAACATGTATGTTACCATAAGGTAGTATGATTATCATAAAGCAGGATGTAATGTTGGGAGTTGCATCATAGATGAGTCATACTATCATCAGTCGTTGCTTCCATACAGAATAAGGCAGACTGATCGTGTTAATATCCTCCATGAAAAGTGACAGCAACAAGGTGGATACCAAGTGAATTTCTTTTCCATGTGATCAGAACTTGCTCTGTAGCATGATAGTGAGATACATTCCACAAACAAAATAATGCTTTAAATAGAAATATTCTTGGAAAGTTTGAAAAGTTGACAAAAGTGATAGAGAACTGGGAGCAGGAAAAATTCTGTTTCTTTCATTTCGCTTGCCCATGACTTGAATGCTAAATTTTTATTTCAAAACTTGTGAAGGTCTCCAGTTAGCAAGTCTTAATACTACAGCATGATAGGCAGGATGGGTGAAGCACAGAAAAGGGCTTGCTAGAGCTGTTCTCTCACTTACTAGTACTGCGTGCTCACGCTCTCTCTCTCCTCTTGTTGAAAGGCAGTTAAGTAAATTTTTATATCCAAGTTTCTTCCTAGAGAGGAGGCAGATTATATAACATCTTTAATACTTGAAATGTCTTTGTTATAACTGATATGAATATTTGCTGATAGAAAGGTACTATGGTATTTGCTTTTTTAAAAATAGATTTAAAAGACCTATGGTTTAATGCTATGAGGATTAACAGAAATGCATTTTTAAAGATTGTTGGAGTTTTAGGGACATTGTATATAAAGGAAACCAATTAGCTGCTGAATAAGAGTTCTGGCAGGCATTTCCTATAATGAGGGCAGTGATATACTTTGCCTCCATTTTCAGTATTATCCCTTGCTGCCTTTATTTCATTTAAAAGAAACAAACCCCTGAGGCAATATTTTCAGATGCAGCTGTCCAGTCCTGCCATAATACGCATTAGTCTGAATGACACAGAAGAGAAGGTAGAACAGAGGTTACCTACAGAGTTTTGGATTCTTGGAGAAGCGACGAGGGGGGTCAGCAGAACTGCTGTCTTGGACTTCCGGAGGGCAGACTTTGGCCTATTTAGGAGACTGGTCGACAGAGTCCGCTGGGAGGCAGCCCTAAAGGGCAAAGGAGTCCAGGAAGGCTGGACATTCTTCAAGGAGGAAGTCCTAAAGGCACAAGAGCAGGCTGTCCCCAGGTGCCAAAAGATGACCCGGCAGGGAAGAAGACTGGCCTGGCTGAATAGAGAGCTTTGGCTGGAACTCAGGAAAAAGAGGAGAGTCTACGACCTCTGGAAGAAGGGGCAGGCAACTCAGGAGGACTACAAAGGTGTAGCGAGGCTGTGCAGGGAGAAAATTAGAAGGGCCAAAGCCGAGCTAGAGCTCAATCTGGCTACTGCCGTAAAAGACAACAAAAAACACTTCTTCAAATACATTAGCAGCAAAAGGAGAACTAAGGAGAATCTCCAGCCCCTAGTAGACAGGGGAGGGAGCATCATAGTGACCAAGGATGAGGAAAAGTCTGAGGTACTTAATGCCTTCTTTGCCTCAGTCTTTAATAGTAAGGCCAATTGTTCTCTGGGTACCCAGCCCCCCGAGTCAGAAGATAGGGACGGGGACCAGAATGGAGCCCCCATAATCCAGGGGGAAATGGTTAGTGACCTGCTACACCACTTAGACACTCACAAGTCTATGGGGCCTGATGAGATCCACCCGAGAGTACTGAAGGAGCTGGCAGAAGTGCTCACCAAGCCCCTTTCCATCATTTACCAGCAGTCCTGGCTAACTGGGGAGGTCTCTGCTGACTGGAGATTAGCAAATGTGACGCCCATCTTCAAGAAGGGCCAGAAGGAGGACCCGGGGAACTACAGGCCTGTCAGCCTGACCTCGGTGCTGGGGAAGCTGATGGAGCAGATCATCTTGAGTGCCATCACACGGCATGTAGAGAATAACCAAGGGATCAAGCCCAGCCAGCATGGGTTCAGTAAAGGCAGGTCCTGCTTGACCAACCTGATCTCCTTCTACGACAAGGTGACCCGCCTAGTGGATGAGGGGAAGGCTGTGGATGTTGTCTATCTAGACTTCAGTAAAGCCTTTGACACGGTTTCCCACAGCATTCTCCTGGAGAAACTGGCTGCTCATGGCTTGGACGGGTGTACTCTTCACTGGGTAAAGAACTGGCTGGATGGCCAGGCCCACAGAGTGGTGGTGAATGGAGTTTACTCCAGTTGGTGGCCAGTCACAAGTGGTGTTCCCCAGGGCTCTGTGTTGGGGCCAGTTCTGTTTAACATCTTTATCAATGATCTGGATGAAGGGATCGAGTGCACCCTCAGGAAGTTTGCAGATGACACCAAGTTGTGTGGGAGTGTTGATCTGCTTGAGGGGAGGAAGGCTCTGCAGAGGGATCTGGACAGGCTGGATCGATGGGCTGGGGCCAATTGTATGGGGTTCAACAAGGCCAAGTGCAAGGTCCTGCACTTGGGCCACAGCAACCCCATGCAACACTACAGGCTTGGGGAAGAGTGGCTGGAAAGCTGCCTGGCAGAGAAGGACCTGTGGGTGTTGGTTGACAGCTGCCTGAATATGAGCCAGCAGTGTGCCCAGGTGGCCAAGAAGGCCAATAGCATCCTGGCTTGTGTCAGAAATAGTGTGGCCAGCAGGACTAGGGAAGTGATCGTGCCCCTGTACTCGGCACTGGTGAGGCCACACCTCGACTACTGTGTTCAGTGTTGGGCCCCTCACTACAAGAGAGACATTGAGGTGCTGGAGCATGTCCAGAGAAGGGCAACGAAGCTGGTGAAGGGTCTGGAGCACAAGTCTTATGAGGAGCGGCTGAGGGAACTGGGATTGTTTAGCCTGGAGAAAAGGAGGCTGAGGGGAGACCTTATCGCTCTCTACAACTCCCTGAAAGGAGGTTGTAGAGAGGTGGGGGTCGGTGTCTTCTCCCAGGTAACAAGTGATAGGACGAGAGGAGATGGCCTCAAGTTGCACCAGGGGAGGTTTAGACTGGATATTAGGAAATTTTACTTCACTGAAAGGGTTGTGAAGCCTTGGAACAGGCTGCCCAGGGAAGTGGTTGAGTCACCATCCCTGGAAGTATTTAAAGGACGTTTGGATGAGGTGCTTAGGGACATGGTATTGTGGTGGTCTTGGTAGTGTTAGGTTTATGGTTGGACTTGATGATCTTAAAGGTCTTTTCCAACCTATACGATTCTGTGATTCTGTGAAAAAAACCACCAAAACCAACAGATTATTTAGGTGTGAGCATAATATATAGCTTTAGAAAACTTTGAGCACACCCTTCCAGGTAACTCGAATTTAGTTGAAGGATGTGAAAATTTTTTGTATGTCTAAGGTAACTAACTCAAATGTTTGTGTCATTTTATAATATTCTTTGTCCTTTGCTTTGTTAATAGAATGCCAGGATTTTTGTGTACTATCTTAATGTAATTTTGATTTTCATTTTTTTACTTCATTATTAATATATGTTTATATAATAAATAACAATAATAAACTACTTCCCAGAGGAAGTGGGTTCCTTAGTGGAACAAGCACTCAGAGGATGAAGAAATAAAGATATCACATGATACATAATGTAAACCCAAACCAAGGCTCCTCAGCTAAATGTAAATAGGCAGCAGGTTGTCTTTTACAACAAACAGTTTTGTCAAAATAAGGCTAATGCTTTCCTTAATGTTGTTCTTGCTCTTGTTGTTGTTTTTGCAAAATCATGAGTTCAGCTGTAGAAGCTTTAGACTATAGTACAGTACACTTGCAGCAAGATTAGACAAAAAACTGCATTCCAAATTTTCAGTCATGTAAAAAAAAGAAAAAATTCCAGTAAAAATCTGTTTTAAGGTCAGCTTGCATTCATCAGTAAGACCAGACAGCCAGTCACACTCAATACTAAAACCATTTAATATGACTAAAAGCCTTGGACACTTAATATGTGAGATCCGGGGGCACCAAAGCCCAAATTCCAAATCTTCCGACTGACTCACAACTTGATTCTAACCCAGGAGGCATCCGAAGTCCTGAGGTGCTTATATTTTTTCTGTTAAAAGTTTTCTAAGGGCGTGGTGGTCTACTTCTGGGAAGGCCAGAATGGTTCGAATCTTGACAGTGCTGTACAGTCAAGCACCTAACTCATGCCTAGTCTCCCTGTATTCCATAAGGAAGGTATTGTGCCATTTACCTCCCTTTTGGATGTATCACAACCCAATAGCTGACCTTGACATGATAGCTGGGTGGCACCTCCAGCAACACCCCACTGCCACCAGTTCCTTCTTTTCACGTACCCATCTGTTGATTGGAGCTTTCACCCAAAGGCCCATGGAGTGAACATGACCCTATTTGCCCAGAGTGAGGAGTCAATAGGGAGGCCATGAAACTACAGATGGGATATAACTGGGAATATGTATATTTTGTGGACTCCTTTCAATATGAAGAGTGCTGATTAGTGAGCTCAAAGTATGACCTGTAAAACTGTGAAAACATTGTTAGCTGCTAGTACGTGTTGTGTGCTGGCTGTTTGTCATGGTTTAACCCCAGCCAGCAACTAAGCACCACACAGCCACTCACTCGCCCTCCCCAGTGGGATGGGGGGAGAGAATCAGAAGAGCAAAAGTGAGAAAACTCGAGGGTTGAGATAAAGACAGTTCAATAGGTAAAGCAAAAGCTGTGCACGCAAGCAAAGCAAAGCAAGGAATTCATTCACTCCTTCCCATCGGCAGGCAGGTGTTCAGCCATCTCCAGGAAAGCAGGGCTCCATCACGCGTAATGGGTACTTGGGAAGACAAAAACACCATAACTCTGAATGTCCCCCCCTTCCTTCTTCTTCCCCCAGCTTTATATACTGAGCATGAGGCCATATGGTATGGAATAGCCCTTTGGTCAGTTGGGGTCAGCTTGTCCCAGCTGTGTTCCCTCCCAGCTTCTTGTGCCCCCCCAGCCTACTCGCTGGTGGGGTGGTGTGAGAAGCAGAAAAGGCCTTGACTCTGTGTAAGCACTACTTAGCAACAACTAAAACATCCCCTATTGTCAACACTGTTTCCAGCACAAATCCAAAACATAGCCCCATACTAGCTACTATGAAGAAAATGAATTCTATCTGTCTCAGCCATAACCAGCACACTGTTTTGGGTATCCTGACTTGGGAGGACGTTCTGCATAGCAACCTGGAGGTCTCTATAAACACATTGCCTCTATAGGTGTCTAACCATGAAAAGTGCAGAGGCTCTCGGAAGGAAGCTATTGAGTGGCCACTGGTTTTCATAGTGGAACTGTTTGAGTGTAGAAACCTTAAACTCTTCTCTGGGGTGCAGTTATCCTCAAAAAGTTACTTAATCTTAAAGTAGAAGTTCTGGGAAATAGTCGTCCTCTGTGTAGAATGTGATAATACTAGGAAGAGCCATTTCATGGTGCTTCCTAAAGAGTTGCTGCTTTGTGTGAGGCATGGGCAAAGAAAGAGTGAGTGTAGGAGAGGAGGTAGAAGTAACTCAAGGAACTCCTGTGGGAGATTTCTGCATTTTGGCCTGTCACTGCAATCGCAACTCTGATAAATTGCTCAAATTCTTACTTTATCTTTATCCAGAAAGACATTTGCAACCAAATGTCATTACCTCAGGCCATCTTTCTACTAATTGCTATGTTCTCTAAGTTCTCAAGTGAACAGTGAGATTTCTCATGTGGTTTTTTTTAAACTATATCTGTCATGTCAAGGTTAAAAAGCTGTGGGTAAATAAACATGCTGTTGATATTAGGCAGAACTGCTAATCTAGAGTGAAGCCAATTTATATGTTCTGAGTTGTAAAATACTGGAAATTCTCAAGCAGAGATCAAGGCTGTGATAGCACAGTTGCATTTATGTTGCATAAAAATAAAGATCTTCAAGCTAATGTAAAGAATATGAATTTTCTTATTGTTTCGTTAACAATCAGCATTTCATCAAATCTCCTGAGTCAAGCCCATCCTGAATGTAGTGCAGTCATAAACTCTGGAATTGCAGGACGTATGAACCTGGCCCAATACATTTCTCTCTGACAGTTCACTTTATTTCAATTAGATTTCTCTCACAAAAGATAAGGGGAGAAGGAAGCTCTGAAACACCTGCAAGGTATTGTGTGAAAGTAATTTGCTAATTTACATCTAGATTCATCCTTTGCTGACATCAGTGGGAACTCCTCTCTGGAGTCTAATTGGAATTTGGATAAAGCTTTTTTAGTTTTAAGTGAACAGTTCAGCAAAAACTCCTGACTTCAGTCACACCCTTTCATAGCAGAGGGAGAAGGCATAGACTAACACACTAGTCAAGAATACTTCTATTTGGATGACATCTTAAAAGTAGTACATTGCATTGTTTCCTCCATGTGTCATGATAGATATTTTTAAATGTAAGCACCCTATACTGTGAGTGATGTTCTTATAATCAGTTTCATTATCTTAACATTTTATGTGAGAAATCATATGTGTGCACATATGTGTGTGTGTGTATATATATGTGTATATATGTATATACATATGCAAGCCCAAGGACAGAACCTGCATTGTTTTTATCCATCAACAAAAGTTAAAGAATTTCTCTGTTAATTCACTTTCCAAACATAGAATCTCATGTTTAAAGAAGAAAAAATAATAAAGGAAGAATAGCGTTAAAGACAGATGGGTGCACTTGTCTCATTCAGTGACCAGGTTCATCCAGAAATAATTGAAAGACAGCCGTGAAAGAAATATACTCTACTCAGCCTGTTGTAGAGCTCCCTGTGCAGAATAATCCTTAAACTGGTAAGACCACTGGTGTGATACCTCTCTCTTAGTTTGAGCGAAGTCCTCTTCTATGAAATAGATATTTCAAGAGAGGTTCTGATATGTGAGTGAAAGGGATGACTTCAGCCTCCTTTAGAGCATTGACTAGTATGCTTCTAGGTGAGTTACAGCTGGAGATCACAGAATGGTTGAGGTTGGAAGGGACCCCTGCAAGTCATCTTGGCCATTGCCCCTGCTCAAGCAGGTCACCTAGAGCTGGTTGACCAGGACCACGTCCAGACCTCTCTGAGCAACCTGTTCCTGTGCTCCATCTCCCTCACAGTGAAAATGTGTTTCCCGATGTTCAGACAGACCCTCCTGTGTTTCAGTCTGTGCCCACTGCCTCTTGCCCTGTCACTGGGCACCATTGGAAAGAGCCTGGCTCTGTTGTCTTTACAGCCTCCCTTCAGATATTTGTATGCCTTGATGAGAAACCCCCTGAGTCTTCTCCAGGCTGAACAGTCCCAACTCCCTCAGCCTTTCCTCCTATGGGAGATGCTCCAGCCCCTTCATCATCTTAGTGGCTATTTGCTGGACTCTCTCAAGTAGCTCCATCTCTCTCTCTTGTACTGGGGAGCCCAGAACTGGACCTGCTGCTCCAGAGGTGGCCTTACCACTGCTGAGGAGAGGGGAAGGTTCACCTCCCTCGACCTGCTAGCAATATTCCTCTTTATGCAGCCCAGGATACCACTGTCCTTCTTTGCTACAAGGGCACAGTGATGGCTCATGTTCAACTTGGTGTCTGCCAGGATCCCTAGATCTTTTTCTGCAAAGCTGTTTTCCAGCCAGTTGATCCCTAGCATGTACTGGTGTATGGGGTTGTTTCTCCCCAGGAGAAGGAGCCTCAACCAGGGCTTGGACACTCCTACCCTGGTGCTTAGAAGGGTGGAGGCTGGGAGAGTATGAGTGAAGCATGCTCTGTTGCAGCATTTATGTTAAATAAAATCACTGCACGCTCCAGGAAATTCTCCCCTCTAGATTTCCTACATTGTTGAGACAATGTTGGAAAGTATTCCCTGCAATGGGTTATTCTTTGGGTTTGAAAAAACACCCCATGAAAAGCATCTGGATGTTTATTGGGCTCTCCAAAAGGAGAGCTGGACGTGCAAGGGTGGCAGCACCACTGCTGATGCGGATGTATGCTCCATCTCCAGGACTGACCATGCACTCCTCTGTGCTTGGATGGGTTCGTGCCCAAGAAGCTCTGATTTCAGGATCTTGCTGGGAGGTGACGTTTGGGGGTCCTGGAGCTCTATCATGGCTCAACACTCAGTCACTCCCTGCAGGTCACCTCCTCCCAGCTGAGGGCTTGTAGTTCATGGAAAATCTGCACAGGATGTAGCTGTGGGGATTTGCTGTGGGGATTTACTCTGGGACCTCTCCCTGGCCATGTTCCTCTGGCAGCAGGCAGAAGACCCAACTCCATCCTCTTTGTAGTCATCGTTTGCTCACAGTGTCCACAGGACACAATTGAAAGGCTGCCTGCAGAGTGGACACACAGTTCTTGTCTCGGCCCACTGCTGGATGCAGCCAAAGCAGAAGTGATGGAAGCACAAGGCCATGTAGGCCACATTGTTGACATCTCCTGGGCAGATGGGGCATGGGTGGTCTTCTGATGCCTCCAAACTGCCCTGCCTGCTGCAGCTGGCTCCTGCTGGCCATCATGGCAGAGCCGCTGTCCTCCAGAGCTTTCTTGGCACCCAAGGCCACGTGCTGCAAAGACAGACGTGCAAAGTGCCTGACCTTTCCTCACACTAGGAAGAAAAAAACAAAGAAAACCCAAGAAAGTGGTGGGAGAGGGGAGGTAAGGGTCTCCCAAATGGTTGCTTTGAGGGCTGAAAAGCAGCAGCAGCCATGTGGGGCAGTCAGCCCCATGGGCTGCACTGGACACCTGCCCCCTTGGCTCCCCCCAAGCATGCTGCCTGCCAGTCCCAGTCCCCCAGCACTAGTTCCCAGACAACCAGCACCACTTGAGCTAGCAGAGGGTATCTGAAGGAGAGGTCAGGGCAGACAGAGGAACTTGCTGGGAGTCTTCAGCAGGGCCCATGGCCCTGGGACAAATGCTGTGCAGGACCCTGCAGCCAGGCAGCAATGAGAGGAGCAACAGAAGGAGCAGCCTTAGCTCAGAGCTCAGAGGGCTGGTTTCCTCAAAGCCAAGACTCAAGCCTGCATGCCGTGCATGTGCACCTGCAGGAGCCCTGGGCAAGATGTGCTGGGACAGAGCCTGCAGCTGCTGAAGAGCAGTGAGGTCACGAGCAGTCACAGATGCCCCACGGTGACATCACAGGGGTCTCTGGGGCTGCCCCCCAACCACTACCCAGCAAAGATGGCAAACACCCCAAAGGGAGAGAGCCCCTGCTTCACAAGACATTGGCCATCTTCGTGTGGCCTTGCGGGAGGAAGGACTCAGGCTTGTCAGGTCCTGTGATGAGAGGCTGGTGCTCCTGAGAAGAAGGGCCTGGCTTTTGCCATTTGCCCGGGACCACGTCCAGACAGGTCTTGAAGATCTCCAAGGATGGAGACGCCACAACCTTTCTGGGAAACCTGTGCCAGGGCTCGGTCACCCTCACAGTAAAAAAAGTGTTTCCTCATGTTCAGGAGGAATGTCTGTTCTCTGGACTCTCTCTAGTAGCCCCATCTCTCTCTTGTACTGGAGAGCCCAGAACTGAACACAGGGAGAGAGAAAAGATCACCTTCCTCAGCCTCTCGGCAACACCCCTCCTAATGCAGCCCAGGATACCATTAGCCTCGAGGGCACAGTGCTGGCTCATGTTCACCTTGGTGTCCACTTAGACCCCCAGGTCCTTTTCTGCAAAGTTCCTTTCTAGACTGTCAGCTCCTATTTTCTACCTGTGCATGGGGTACTGGTGCAGAAATTTGCACTTCCCCTTGCTGAACTTCATGAGACTTTTGTCATCCCATTTCTCCAGCCTGTCAAGGTCCCTCTGGATGGCAGCACGACCCTCTGGTGTAGCAGCCACGCCTCGGTGTTCTATCATCAGCTAAAAATATGGTTAAAAATGTGCAAACTTGTTTCATAGCTGGTTTCAAGCTGGTCCATACTTTGTTTCATGCAGTTGTCTGGAGCTGTGGCATTCTCCTCCTAGTACTTCTTTAATTGACTCTTTCTAGCAGTTTGTGGTAAATATGCCTTGGATTTCCATGTGTACAAATTCAAAGACTACTAGGTTGTTTCCTTCCTGTGCTGTATTTAAATTGGTTGGAGATAAGGATGGGGGGTTTTTGTTTGTTTGTTTTTCTAGAGAATAATAAAGTATAAATGTAGTTTAAAAATAGTGTTTTAAAGTATCCAGAGAACAGACTAAGCAAAGAAGTGCTGTGGTCACCACCCTCACACAAGGGACACAAATGTGACAAACACATGTTTGTTCTTTTGTTTCTCTAGGAGAGGAGGAATTTGTTGTCATGTCATACTGACAAAAGACATTTGGAGCAATAGTGCTGCACAACATAGCAGCCAGGGATAAAGTATTTGACACTTTCCTGGAAGATGTATTTAATTCATTTTATATACAAAGAGAGGCTTTATTAAGCTTTTTGTAACTGCTAAATATCTTACAGTTATAGTGGCTGAATTTACTTGCCATATTTTTCTATAATGAAGCATCAGGCATAAATTTGATAAAATGACAGGTAACACAACCATCGATTACTTTATAAGCTTTTTGTCTCTATTTTTATACAAAATAGCCACCCTAGCTTTGTGATTTGCCTACACTAAGACTGCTTTATTAACCAATTTGATATTGTTGATTGCCATTATTGGTGTGTGAAACTTAATGTGTCAATCTCATATCTCCAAATCTCCTTAGCTGGCTAATTTCCCTTTAAAAAAATACCTTTGAGGACAACAGCTTTAGAAAGAAACAGGAAAACAAACCCAAAATTTACCTAAAATAGCAGAGGTGGGACCAGACTGTGAATGGTTTCTAAGCTGCTGTGTGATCTGTCAGACTACGTGGCTTCTTACCCTTACAGGCCAGAGCAACTCAGCTCTGCAGCATTCTCACCTAAGACTTCCCTGACAGTTCAACAACATTGTCTTCCTGCTCAGACCATCTTCCCACCTAGTATACCATTTCAATTTGCTCTGCTTAAACTTAGACAGTTATCCAGAAAGCTAAGTTATTTTCATCTCCTCCTTTGAACTTTAAAACATCGTAGCCTTTGCTGCCTAATCATTTGTTTCTCCATATCCTGTCATCAAAATATTGAATAATTTAGGTAACTGTTGGGTTGAAATGAATCTTTGAAGTGTAGCATTACAATCACTGCTCCATCTGTCCTGTCTTAATGTAGGCAGCTGTATGGAAGATAGTCTGTGGTCTTCTGTGGCAATCAGCAACGTTAACTAACTGTAAATGAAGACGCTGTTGTTTCTCCAAACCCTAAATATAAATATTTCTAGCTAAGGATAATTACGCACCATCTGCAGTTAGGTATATAGAAATGAAGGAGAAGCTGCAGAAGAAAGCAGAAAAATTCTCCAACATGTTGGGAACAGATAATCCATAAGTAAAGATGAAATTGCAGTGGATCAGAGAAGTTTTGTTAGCTATACATTTCAGCTGTTAATCATACATTTGTTATCATACATTTCAGGTGAAATAAAAATATTTGCTGAAATGGAGTAAAGTTCATCATGCTATTCAGCATGAGTTGGGGGAAGAAAAAATTGGTTTGAGAATAAAATATTTTTGGAGGGTTTTTTTGGTGATAGTTTTGACAGATGTTTTATCTCGGCAATGGCCAAGATGACCTGCAGGGGTCCCTTCCAACCTCAACCATTCTGTGATCTCCAGATGTAACTCACCTAGAAGCATACTAGTCAATGCTCTAAAGGAGGCTGAAGTCATCCCTTTCACTCACATATCAGAACCTCTCTTGAAATATCTATGTTTTGACAGATTTTTAAAATCTATACTCTAATGCAGAATTTTAAAAAATCCTTAAGATTTTTCTCTGGCAGCCTGACGGAATTCTAAACCAAAATATGTTATCTGCAGAGTATTTTTTAATTTTTAGTTTTCATTTCAAAAAAAGTATCGTTAAATGTCTAAATCTCAGACACATGTGAAATAATATTTCCTTCAATATAACCTAGTAAAAAGCCTTACCAGCAATATTGTAAGGGTATCTTGTTGAACACATTTGCAGCAGCTTTTCTTTCTTATGAGGCATGTGTTGTTTTGAAATAATATCACAGTAAAGAAGCTATATGGTGTTGCATGAAAGGCATAGACTATTATTTACTATTCTTGTACTTTATTGAGCCATTTTGACATAATGTATTTACGATTTTTGTATTAGAACTGCAAAAGGTTTTGATATTTCTTGGATCTTTGGTTGCTGTATGTTTGCCTTGCCCAACCCCAACTAAACAAACTGGTTTTTGTGAGCCTTATAGAATCAAAGAATCATAGGATTGTTTAGGTTGGAAAAGACCTTTAAGATAACCAAGTCCAACCATAAACCTAACACTACCAAGACCACCACTACACCATGTCCCTAAGCACCTCATCCAAACGTCCTTTAAATACCTCCAGGGATGGCGACTCAACCACTTCCCTGGGCAGCCTGTTCCAAGGCTTGATAACCCTTTCAGTGAAGAAATTTTCCCTAATATCCAATCTAAACCTCCCCTGGCACAACTTGAGGCCATTTCCTCTTGTCCTATCACTTGTTACTTGGGAGAAGAGACCGACCCCACCTCTCTACAGCCTCCTTTCAGGTAGTTGTACAGAGCGATAAGGTCTCCCCTCAGCCTCCTTTTCTCTGGGCTAAACAACCCCAGTTCCCTCAGCCGCTCCTCATTAGACTTGTGCTCTAGACCCTTCACCAGCTTCGTTGCCCTTCACTGGACATGCTCCAGCACCTCAATGTCTCTCTTGTAGTGAGGGGCCCAACACTGAACACAGTAGTCGAGGTGCGGCCTTACCAGTGCCGAGTACAGGGGCACGATCACTTCCCTAGTCCTGCTGGCCACGCTATTTTTGATACAAGCCAGGATGCCTTCTTGTCCACCTGGGCACACTGCTGGCTCATATTCAGGCAGCTGTCAACCAACACCCCCAGGTCCTTCTCTGCCAGGCAGCTTTCCAGCCACTCTTCCCCAAGCCTGTAGCATTGCATGGGGTTGCTGTGGCCCAAGTGCAGGACCTTGCACTTGGCCTTGTTGAACCCCATACAATTGGCCCCACCCCATCGATCCAGCCTGTCCAGGTCCCTCTGCAGAGCCTTCCTCCCCTCAAGCAGATCAACACTCCCACACAACTTGGTGTCATCTGCAAACTTCCTGAGGGTGCACTCGATTCCCTCATCCAGATCATTGATAAAAATATTAAACAGAACTGGGCCCAACACAGAGCCCTGGGGAACACCACTTGTGACCGGCCACCAACTGGAGTAAACTCCATTCACCACCACTCTTTGGGCCCAGCCATCCAGCCAGTTTTTACCCACTGAAGAGTACACCCGTCCAAGCCATGAGCAGCCAGTTTCTCCAGGAGAATGCTGTGGGAAACCGTGTCAAAGGCTTTACTGAAGTCTAGATAGACAACATCCACAGCCTTCCCCTCCTCCACTAGGTGGGTCACCTTGTCATAGAAGGAGATCAGGTTAGTCAAGCAGGACCTGCCCTTCATAAACCCATGCTGACTGGGCCTGATCAACTGGTTGTCCTGTACGTGCCATCTGATGGCACTCAGGATGATCTGCTCCATAACCTTCCCCGGCACCAAGGTCAGGCTGAGAGGCCTGTAGTTCCCCGGGTCCTCCTTCCAGCCCTTCTTGTAGATGGGCATCACGTTTGCTAACTTCCAGTCAGCTGGGCCCTCCCTGTTTAGCCAGGACTGCTGATAAAGGATTGAAAGGGGCTTGGTGAGCACTTCTGCCAGCTCCCTCAGTACTCTTGGGTGGATCCCATCCGGCCCCGTAGACTTGTGTGTGTCTAAGTGGTCGCTAACAGTGTGTCTAAGCAGGTCACTAACCATTTCCCCTTGGATTATGGGGGCTTCATTCTGCTCCCCGTCCCTGTCTTCCAGCTCAGGGGGCTGGGTACCCAGAGAACAATTGGTCTTACTATTAAAGACTGAGGCAAAGAAGGCATTAAGTACCTCAGCCTTTTCCTCATCCTTTGTCACTATGTTCCCCGCCGCATCCAATAAAGGCTGGAGATTCTCCTTAGCCCTCCTTTTGTTGTTAATGTATTTATAGAAACATTTTTTATTGTCTTTTATGGAAGTTGCCAGATTAAGTTCTTGTTGGGCCTTGGCCCTTCTAATTTTCTCATTGCATAACCTCACAACATCCTTGTATTCCTCCTGAGTTGCCTGCCCCTCTTTCCAAAGGTCATAAACTCTCCTTTTTTTCCTGAGTTCCAGCCAAAGCTCTCTATTCAGCCGGGCCGGTCTTCTTTCCCACCGGCTCGTCTTTCGGCATATAGGGACAGCCCGGTCTTGTGCCTTTAGGACTTCCTTCTTGAAGAATGTCCAGCCTTCCTGGACTCCTTTGCCCATTAGGGCTGCCTCCCAGGGGACTCTCTCGACCAGTCTCCTAAACAGGCCAAAGTCTGCCCTCCGGAAGTCTAAGGTGGCAGTTCTGCTGACCCCCCTCCTCACTTCTCCAAGAATCAAAAACTCTGTCATTTTGTGATTGCTATGCCCAAGACAGCCTCCAACCATCACATGGCTCACAAGTCCTTCTCTATTCACAAACAACAGGTCTAAGTGGGGCACCTTCCCTAGTTGGCTCCCTCACCACCTGTGTCAGGAAGTTATCATCTGCCACACACTCCAGGAACCTCCTAGACTGTTTCCTCTCTGCTGAATTGTATTTCCAGCAGACATCTGGTAAGTTGAAGTCCCCCACAAGAACAAGGGCTAGCGATCGTGAGGCTTCTCCCAGCTGCTTATAGAATAGTTCATCTGTCTCCTCATCCTGGTTGGGTGGTGTGTAACAGACTCCCACCACAATATCTGCCTTGTTGGCCTTCCCCCTGATTCTCACCCATAGACACTCCACCCTGTCGTCACCATCATTAAGCTCTAAACTATTCAGACACTCCCTAACATACAGGGCTACCCCACCACCTCTCCTGCCTTGCCTATCCCTTTTGAAAAGTTTATAGCCATCCATTGCAGCACTCCAGTTGTGCGAGTAAAAAAGTTATGTGCTGTAAAAAAAAGATGTCATTGACTTCTCAAGCTGTGGTTTAGAAGAATGATTTCTGTCAATCCTCAACAAGTAAACAAGAAATCTGTTTTTATCGAACAGATATACTTTATATATGGTGTTTAAGTTGTATTTATTTTGCTTTCACTGAAATACTTCTGCAGAGAAAATTACATTTTCAATATGATTTGAGAATACTTGGTTCCAAAAGTGTTATTTTTAATGTATTCCGGCTTGTGAATTTCTAATGTACAGGGGAAGATGGTTCTTCTACAAATGGCCCTTTGTTGAGTTGAGCCTAAGTTTCAGCCAAGGTTCAGATGCTTCATTACCACCAGGCAGGAAATGAGCAAGTTAGACTTTAGACCAATATTGCTCTGCAAATAGGAGGAGAATTTGATGACTAACATCTGATCTCTGATTCATCACTTATAATTAACATTGCTGCTATTCCAAGCAGCTAGAAGCATTGTAAACACTAGCAATAAACGTTTCATTTATGTGTTAGATAGCCAAGGCTGGGTATTGAGGCATGGGTAGAACTAGGCAAGGAGAAAAGATTGGGCAGATAAGAGAAATGGAAAAAAAAGCTAGAAAGGAGATTATAGAAATCACATCATAGCTACACCATTACAATGTTACTCATTATTTAATTGACATATGGCAGTTCTTTAATATCTGATCAGGATTGAGACATCTTTGTGTTGTGTGCTGTGGAAACATGAATATTCCCATGATTTCTTCTTCGAAGAACTTACACTTTCAGTAACATCTGCTTAGGTACTCTGCTTACAAATAAGACTTATTACTGAATCGGCATCTTCACTTTTTTGCTGGGTTCTAACCAAGATGGCTTTATAGCCCCTGCTCCTAGAACAGCTAGATGGGAGGCAGAAGCATAAATCTCAAGGAACATGTAGCAAGCAAGAGATGCATGGCAGAACAAACTAAGTTTGATCTAGCTGTTGTTTTCTTCCTTGTCCTGTAAAATGGTTCATCTGACTTGTACTCTTACAAAGCTATTTACACAATTATGTACAAGAATAATTCTGTTTAGTAAATCACTTTTTCTGTAAGAATCCAAATGAATTCATAAACATCACTTGTGGGAGTACAAACTATGACAATTTATTAAATAAAGGCAGGAAAAACTTTCTTCATTTCTTATTTCTATGGTATTTTTTGCACAGATGCTTTGATAATTAATGCTAGCTTGATAAAATTCTGCACTTATTAATCTAAAATTATTTCTGGAGTGGTATTAAAAAGTTTTCCATTGCTTTAAGGTGACTTGCTTTTATTCATGTTCTACCATAATCTGTTTCTGACTGTTCTGGTGTTCAGGATGAACTCAATGTTCAATACAGCCTCCTAATGGTGTTTGAGTGACTGGAAATCAGTGGGATGATGTGTAGGTGGAAGGACCCACCACAATATACTTATCCATTGAATAATTATTAGCATTTTTATGATCTGGAGTACTGAACTGGAATAAAATATGAAATTAATGCCAATAACAAATGCTCCATACAACGTAACTGTAATCTAGTTTGAATATGGCTAGTTTTCTAGCCCTATATATCTTAGGTTCAAATTGTAGAATTAAGTAGAAGGGATGTAGACCATACATAAAAGATGAAGAGTCTGATTTTGGGAAGCTGTGACATATGAAAAGAACTTGAGGGTTCTAGTGACTGTTCAGCTGAATGTGACCTCCCAGAAGCTCTGCCCTTTTTCTTTTAAAAAAGGTTGAATAATGAATAATTTATTAGTGTGTATGAATAAGTATTTGCTTCTGGAACATAAATTTGGTAATAGAGGACTCTTCAATATATTAGACACAAAATCCAGGAGCTGTAAATTGGATCTTGACATTTACAGAGGGAAAAAATATATATATTTGACTTAAAGGTTAAGTAATCATTGGAAGAACTTACTAACGGTGTTGGTGGATCTTTGGTAATCAAGATTAGATACCCTTTTTGTGGGGGGAAAACAAAAAGCTCTAAAAATTGGATTAAATTTAAGATGCATACTGTGCAAGAGATCAGATTTAGACAGTGGTCTCTTCTGGTCTCCTTATCCTATGATTGTTGTATATCATGCAAACATAATCTATATAATTACTTGTACTATGTGCAACACTAAATCAGGCTCAGGTTACCTTTCTGTTATAGATTATATACGTAACTATAAAATTCTGTTCCTGTAGACTTGTCTTCCCAATAATTCATTCCACTCAAAACACCATTTCCCATATACCTAGCACTGGTGTACCCTTAAACTCAAGGGAAGCCATCCTGAAGTCAGTAGATGTGTTTATGTACGTTGATCACTATGATGTAACCTAGAGAAGTAGGGTCCAAAGGAAGAAGTGAAAAAGCTCATATCTTCAATTACTATAAACAGTCCATTCTAAATGAAAGGATTTTTTAGGGCATAGTTTAAGAACATCTAAGCTGCTTTTCTGTTGCTTGGTAGGTGTTTCCTATATACATGATTTCCTTAGTCAGCTAGCAAAGTTTGTATGTATTTGAAAGACAGCATACAGTAGGAACATATTTTTTTCCTATGCAAACTCTAGAAAATATTTTAATTACTAGTGTTTTTTTAGTAACTATAAAAAAACCCACATACATGAAAGCGATGAAAGTGAGCAATACTGAATAAGAAATATGCTATTTGTTATTTTACTTCTGTTCTACGCAGCATCAGATATAAATACTTGTTGGGAAGTAAGAAGGATCTTCAAAACACTGCCAAAATTCATTTTGCCAGAAGCCTTAGGTTTTAGTCAGCTAGGGGCTTACTGTGACTGGTAGTAATGCTTTATCTCTTCTTTCATCAGTCTTTCAGCACTCCCAGAAGCAGTGTGCATTCTGGGAAGAGCATAAGAAAAATAAATAAATAAATCAGGCTACTCAAACCTGATACAAAAATAAGTGAGCACTCACCAGTTGCAGAGAAGTTAGAAAGCTGGTTTATTCCCAAGCTAGGCAGCATTAACAGGAAACAGTGATTGTACTCAACATGGTAACTCGGAGGAGAAATGAAAGAGTTCGTATTGCATCCCAGGCTCTCTATCATTAAAGTCCATATTCTCTCCACCATTAATTTCAAGATTTGCATTGCCTTTGTGTCAGCAAATCCTGCCACCATCACCCTCAACATACAGACTGTAGCAAGTCTTGAAAGAGTGGAAACCAGTCCTGGACATGTGATTCAGTTAGCTGAAGGTAAAAATCTCTAGTGGCACTTTAGATATCCTATTATTTTGTAGAGATAAATCTCAATTATCCTGCCCTCTTAAGAATGCAAATACCACTCTCTCTCTCTCAGAAGCAAAGCTGCTGTATTGAGATGCTTTGAAAGCTGTCTGCATTGGTATTCCAATGCATGTGCTGCATATGCAGTTCCCACAGTTTAAGCATTTGATACCTGATACATCCTTTTTCTAAATGTTTCTGTGATATGTGGCAATCCATATGCCTTTGGTTTTAGTCCTGGCAGAATTACAGCTACTTAAATGGGCACCTCCAAAATCACGTCTCTGGCCCATAACAAGGCTTGTTACTTGTTGCCATCACAGAGTACATCAACTAATTTCTTTGCTATTCCAGGGATTTCTTGCATGGTTTTCCTTGCTGTTGCCCTTTCCTGGGGCTGAAAAGGGGGGCAGTCCTTAGGGGCTCTGGAAGAGAAGGTGACTTTGGAGAATGAGGACCTATAGAGTCATACCCTGGCTCGGCAGCCCCCCATAACCCTGGGGAGAGGTTGCTGCAGGCTAGAGGTGTTTCAGATGGCAGCTTAAGGAGAAAAAACACTAAGAAATTTATCTTCCATGCTCAGTGAATACAAGATGATGTCATGGCCAGTTTATTCACTGAAGAGAACAGGGCTGGTAGAATGGTCTTATTATTAATAATTAAGTTATTAAAGTAGGCTAGAAGGATAAGCAAATAAAGCTGATATGCATACTCCCTCAAAATTCCTGTGAGTGAAGATTAGAGAAAAATAAATGAGGGAAAAAAACTGTCTGCCATTAGGGCAGACTGTTCTCATTACCTGGTGAGGTTTTGGTAGAGGAGGCAACTATCTGCACACAGCCCTTGCACTCAGGGGAGATCTTATCTGAAGGGAGGACACCAAATACCTGAAGGGAGGATGCAAAGACAATGGAGCCAGGCTCTTTCCAGTGGTGCCCAGTGACAGGACGAGAGGCAATATTCAAAATCCATCTGGATGTGGTTCTGGGCTACCTGCTCTTGGTGGCCCTGCTTGAGCAGGGGTGTTGGACAAGATGACCTCCAGGGGTCCCTTCCAACTTCAACCGTTCTGTGATTCTCTGTAGAGGCAACAGATATTTATTCTTCCTGGCAGCAATAACAGCAGTGGTGGTGAACGAAAGAAGGCACAGCCCCTATTTTTTTGATTTGGAGTGTGTCTGGAGGCCCCAAAGTCTCCACAGAGGCCAGGCTATAGGGCACTGAAAGAGAAAGGTTTCCTGCTGTTTCATGCTTGTTTCTGAATCCTGGAGAGGAGATTCAAACCTGTGTTAGGGTAGGACTTCTCCCTAATACGTCTGTGGGGGCTGCAGCATGGCAAGCTGTGATAGGCACATCTTCCTGTGTGAGAATAGCACAGAAGAACTGAAATAACTGGCAATTTCCTGGAGAGACACCAGCCATCAGAAGAGATGCTGATGCTGACGTGCTGGGTACACTGGTGCACAGCTGAAGTTGAACAGAGTTGAGCTAGGGGATACTGAGGCAATAGGAGCCAAGAGGGAAACACCAGTGAAACACCTCAAAGCACACAAGGGGTGTTCTTCTATGAAGGAGACACGGACGGCAGCCCAGCTGAAGTGCCTCTACACCAATGCACGCAGCATGGGCAACAAGCAGGAGGAGCTGGAAGCCATTGTACACCAGGAAAACTATGATATGGTTGCCATCACGGAAACGTGGTGGGATGACTCGCACAACTGGAGTGCAGCGATAGATGGCTACAAACTCTTCAAAAGGGATAGGCAAGGCAGAAGAGGTGGTGGGGTAGCCCTATATGTCAGGGAGTGTCTGGATAGTTTAGAGCTTAACGATGGTGACGATAGGGTGGGGTGTCTATGGGTAAGAATCAGGGGGAAGGCCAACAAGGCAGATATTGTGGTGGGAGCCTGTTACAGACCACCCAACCAGGATGAGGAGACAGATGAAATATTCTATAAGCAGCTGGGGGAAGCCTCACGATCACTAGCCCTTGTTCTTGGGGGGGACTTCAACCTGCCGGATGTCTGCTGGAAATACAATACAGCAGAGAGGAAACAGTCTAGGAGGTTCCTGGAGTGTGTGGCAGATGATAACTTCCTGACACAGGTGGTGAGGGAGCCAACTAGGGAAGGTGCCCCACTTACGGGGGCACTATATGCCGAAAGACGAGCCGGTGGGGAAGAAGACTGGCCCGGCTGAATAGAGAGCTTTGGCTGGAACTCAGGAAAAAAAGGAGAGTTTATGACCTTTGGAAGGAGGGGCAGGCAACTCAGGAGGAATACAAGGATGTTGTGAGGTTATGCAATGAGAAAATTAGAAGGGCCAAGGCCCAACAAGAACTTAATCTGGCAACTTCCATAAAAGACAATAAAAAATGTTTCTATAAATACATTAACAACAAAAGGAGGGCTAAGGAGAATCTCCAGCCTTTATTGGATGCGGCGGGGAACATAGTGACAAAGGATGAGGAAAAGGCTGAGGTACTTAATGCCTTCTTTGCCTCAGTCTTTAATAGTAAGACCAATTGTTCTCTGGGTACCCAGCCCCCTGAGCTGGAAGACAGGGACGGGGAGCAGAATGAAGCCCCCATAATCCAAGGGGAAATGGTTAGTGACCTGCTTAGACACACTGTTAGCGACCACTTAGACACACACAAGTCTACGGGGCCGGATGGGATCCACCCAAGAGTACTGAGGGAGCTGGCAGAAGTGCTCACCAAGCCCCTTTCAATCCTTTATCAGCAGTCCTGGCTAAACAGGGAGGGCCCAGCTGACTGGAAGTTAGCAAACGTGATGCCCATCTACAAGAAGGGCTGGAAGGAGGACCCGGGGAACTACAGGCCTCTCAGCCTGACCTTGGTGCCGGGGAAGGTTATGGAGCAGATCATCCTGAGTGCCATCAGACGGCACGTACAGGACAACCAGTTGATCAGGCCCAGTCAGCATGGGTTTATGAAGGGCAGGTCCTGCTTGACTAACCTGATCTCCTTCTATGACAAGGTGACCCACCTAGTGGAGGAGGGGAAGGCTGTGGATGTTGTCTATCTAGACTTCAGTAAAGCCTTTGACACGGTTTCCCACAGCATTCTCCTGGAGAAACTGGCTGCTCATGGCTTGGACGGGTGTACTCTTCGCTGGGTAAAGAACTGGCTGGATGGCCGGGCCCAAAGAGTGGTGGTGAATGGAGTTTACTCCAGTTGGTGGCCAGTCACAAGTGGTGTCCCCAGGGCTCAGTATTGGGGCCAGTTCTGTTTAATATTTTTATCAATGATCTGGACAAAGGGATCGAGTGCACCCTCAGGAAGTTTGCAGATGACACCAAGTTGTGTGGGAGTGTTGATCTGCTTGAGGGGAGGAAGGCTCTGCAGAGGGACCTGGACAGGCTGGATCGATGGGTCAAGGCCAATTGTATGAGGTTCAACAAGGCTAAGTGCAAGGTCCTGCACTTGGGCCACAGCAACCCCATGCAATGCTACAGGCTTGGGGAAGAGTGGCTGGAAAGCTGCCTGGCAGAGAAGGACCTGGGGGTGTTGGTTGACAGCTGCCTGAATATGAGCCAGCAGTGTGCCCAGGTGTCCAAGAAGGCCAATAGCATCCTGGCTTGTGTCAGAAATAGCGTGGCCAGCAGGACTAGGGAAGTGATTGTCCCTTTGTACTCGGCACTGGTAAGGTCGCACCTCGACTACTGTGTTCAGTGTTGGGCCCCTCACTACAAGAGAGACATTGAGGTGCTGGAGCGTGTCCAAAGAAGAGCAACGAAGCTGGTGAAGGGTCTAGAGCACAAGTCTTATGAGGAGCGGCTGAGGGAACTGGGGTTGTTTAGTCTGGCGAAAAGGAGGCTGAGGGGAGACCTTATCGCTCTCTACAACTACCTGAAAGGAGGGTGTAGAGAGGTGGGGGTCAGTCTCTTCTCCCAAGTAACAAGCGACAGGACAAGAGGAAATGGCCTCAAGTTGCGCCAGGGGAGGTTTAGGCTGGATATTAGGAAATGTTACTTCGCTGAAAGGGTTGTGAAGCCTTGGAACAGGCTGCCCAGGGAAGTGGTTGAGTCGCCATCCCTGGAAATATTTAAAAGCCGTTTGGATGAGGTGCTTAGGGACATGGTGTAGTGGTGGTCTTGGTAGTGTTAGGTGTACGGTTGGACTTGGTGATCTTAAAGGTCTTTTCCAACCTATGGGATTCTGTGATTCTGTCATTCTTTATGAGGTGGTACCAGTTTCACCCATGAATGTCCCCTGTCTGAGACAGCCAGACAGACCTGCTTTCTTGAGAGTATTGGATTAGTACAGTCTGACTCAAGTTATGAGCCTAAATTGTTACTTGGATTTCATAAAACTGCCCATCCTGCTGCTATAAAAGAGTTCATTTTGTGACAACTGTAATTATGAAATACACAGGAAATAAAAGTATCAGTGTTATTTCTGTTTTACAAAAGCTAGTAGGAAGAGTCTGGACCCTTTAGGTCAGCCATACCGAACAGTGTGAGAAAACTCTCCACTGTCCCAAGAGCTGACAGACATGCTTCAGTCCAGTCCGGCCACCTTGTGGCTTCCCCAAGCTGATATCTGTAGGCTCGTTTTTCGTCTTCATTCTTCTGGGAGTAAGTTGGAGGATTTGGTCTTTACTGATTGCCCTCACACTATCTGTACCACAGCCATCTGCCTGCAATTCATTCTTCTTAAATGCTGTCCCACCTTGGGATTGCACATTTCCCCTGGCAATTTCTTATTTATCTCTGTGGAGGAGGAGATGCCTCTCTGCTGCTTAGAGGGCTTTGCTTCAAATGTTTTAATTCCTGCAGCTGTCTGCTCATGCTGCTGAAGTGCCACAGGAAAGCTGTACCTGTCTTTGGCAGGTCTGTGATGGCCACGAGGGCTTGTTTCCAGGGTCTGCTCTGACTTTGGATTCAGGCTGACACAGGGCCAGATGTGCAGCAGAGCTCTGAATTGGTGCATGCAAATATTAGTGGGCCTGTTTTGTAAATAACCACCATATCATGCTTAAACAGCTCAGGAAGGCAAATGGTACAGTATGGGACAGGTTCAAAGAGTAAAAAGAAATCAAGATATCTATTCATAATTTGACATCTATGTCATTAGTGGTTTAATAATAACAGCATAAAACAATAGCCAAACTGACAAGGAAAGAGCTAGAAGAAAACGTTTCACAGTACCCAGCAGGGATGGAAAAATCAGGAAGCCAAAAGCAGAACTCATGCACACACTGAAGAACAGAGGTTAGTTTTCAACACCCCTAAAATGGGGAAGTTTAGCTGCAGAGGGAATAGGTTTACTGCATTACTTGAGTGGAAAACATTCAGTACCGCAGAACCAAAGAGAAATTGAAATAATTGACATGTGAGTTGAAAGAATTGATGAAAGCACTTAGCAGTATGTCCTGCGTGATTGAATGACTCTCCTCAAAGGTTGAGCAAATTTTTTCTAAAGTCACTTGATGTTTTTTTTTAACAAGTTCGCTTTGCAGAGTCTGAGGAAGATTTTATTGCCCTGGAACTCTCCCTTTTTTGTTGGAAGATTATTGCGCTCAAGAACCAATATCTTAGGAAAAGTAGTTTGATTGTAAGAATAATGTTTTGATATATGTCATGGGAAGACATGATAAAGCCTTCATTTGGGGGCTGAGACAAGGAAAAGTTGCTCCTTACTGGACATTTGCTCTGATGTATCTGAACTTCCTGAGATATCATCAAAAGACAGGGAGGAATTGGAAATTATGAACCCACATGATTTTATGAATCTTGGTTATAGAATGACCCCTAGACACTATCCAAACTAATAACCAATATAATATTCTAGACAGTAACCCCAATAAGTCAGTGTGACTGATACCTCTGTGTTATACAGAACGAACATTCAACACTGCAAAGCAGATGCTATGTTTGAACTTCTGCTCCAAATGCCAGAAAGCCAAGCTTTTTAAAGAGCACATGGATAATTTGGATTATTCAGAGAGTTACTGGATAAATAGTAGTATGAGCAAAAAGGCCAAGACTAGAGCCTAACCTCTTTTTTGTACGACAAACCACATGTGGAAAAGTAATGTTCCTCACAAAATAACCAACAGGAATGCTCTGCAGCTATGTTTGGATAACAGATGTCCTTGTTTTTTCCCATGACTGTTACCCTTCACAATTCCCTGATATCATTAATGACTGGGTTCAGACTTGCCTTGCTTTTCCTGGAATGTTTTCAAGAAGTAATTTTGTTTTATATTATTCCTTCCTGACCTATTTCTTCTGCATTGTAAACTCTTCTGTAAGTTTAATTAAACTTGCTTGGGGGCTAATGATTTTTTTTTTAAATATGGGAATGATGAATCTGTGGTTTTCCTAGGCTGTTGCTGATTTATTAAAAAAACCCAAGACAGTGGGGTTTTCAGGGAGTTTCTGGGTTTTTTAGAAGGTTACAAAAATGAGTCACTGCAGGCACCTGAAATCCAAATACATATATCTGACTTTCAAAAAAGCATTTCTGAAAGTCCCTGCCGCAAAATATGTTTTAATGAAATAATTTTTTAAAAAAAAGCCAAAACAAAACCCCACCACTTTCCCTAAAGAAGCAAGTTTAAACACCACCAAAATGCTTAGTTAATGTGTCTGGAAGTTTTATGAGATTTATGGTTCTGGAAGGTGTCGGTGTACTGCAGAATGATGGCAATGCAAGGGCCACCAGGCCAATGCAGGCAGTCTTCTTAGGGGGCTGCTAGATTATGTTTTTCTTTCATGACTTAGAAGTGAAGCATGTGATTAAAAGTTAGATGGGGCTGGGAGAGGCAGCATGGCAAAGAATCAAGGTGATCATGCTATCAGTGATGCTTTTCCTTTTTTCAAAACAGCAGCTTGAAACTCCCACTGAATTTGGGAGTTAGGAGCTGTTGCTTCTCCCAGATGCCTCTCTTGGGATGCTGTTGCTTCCAGCCTTGCCTTGTGGCACTCAAAAGCTGATGTACTATGGTGAGTAGTATTTTCCCCCCATGTTGCCTGTGCTTGGACTGAGTCAACGTTCCTATGGTACAGGTCTCTGGATATTCTTTTCACTCTCAGGTGGACAAAAGGGCATTAACGGAAGAGCAGCAGTGCAGAACGAATGCATTATTGTAGGAGTGGCAAGTAAACAAAGTTTATGCAGCTGCTCCTAGCTATAAATGTCATTTCAGGTTAAACATAAAGGTTTAAACTTTACACTTGTATAGCAGTTATAAAACCCAAACTAACTCAGCAAAGAGGACTGTTTGTGGAGGAGAAGAGGATTTCACCAATGTTAGCAGAGAGCAGCATTCACCTACCAGCTGCCATATTCAGCTAAGTCTGGATAGTTTGTTGTTTTCAGCTGCTTTTTCCTTTGGGATCATCTCCAAACGTGGGACTGACATCAAAGTGGGAATTTTGAATGTCAGTGCTCTCTGGTAACTGGTATGAAGCAGCATGTCCAGACAGCTCCATCGCCAGCTGCTGCCTTCCCACCGGAGGGTATTTCCTCAGCTTTGTGACTGAGCTTCCCTGTGCTTCTCTGGGTGCTCCTGAGCCTTGTGCGCTGCAGAAGTGTCTCTACAGTGTGAGAAGGAATATTAAGCTGAAGCTAGCAGGTAGCTGGCCTGGTCCACAGCTGGGAAACCAACTGTGCAAACAGCTGGATTCCTGTTTTTCCCCATCCCATGAATGGCTTCCTTTAAGGTTGCTGTCTCTGTGTTCAAATCCCCATCAGGCCACTGGGGAAGCTACAGCCATTTGTGCTGTGATGCTGGAAACTGGGTAAATGCTGTAGCTTGCATGGATATATCAAATGTGCCACCACTGAACAGAAGCTCTTTTGTAAGCCAGTGGCCATATTACTAAGCAGCTTTGACTTCAGTATTTGGACCAGTAGCTAGAGGTACTGTAGTAGAGGGGAACCTCCTAAGAAACCACATCATGTGGACTTGGGGTCATATGGGGGTTTATTTCAAGATATACCCAAGGTAGGAAAATGTGACATGTCAAAAAATTTCCTTCAAACCTGAAAAAGCTGTATGGGCAATGTGCCTCAAACTCCTACAGCCAGGGCTCAATCCCTTGTGTATTAAGTCAATAAGTGTAAGAGCAATAGCCAAATACAGATGCGTGAAGTGGAATAAGTTTCAAGATGTTTTATGGGGAAACAAAGTAAGGTAGCTTCTAACTCTGCATACCTGCTCCATCATTCACAGTGTGTCCTAACGTAACTCTTGGACTGTAGCCTGGGACTGATATAATGAATGGGTATTTCAGTGTAGGACAGGCGATGTTACCAAAGTGCTCTGGAGATCAAAGGGAGACCTGTATGTACATGTAAAGTGCTGATATGTTTTTGCTGTATTGTTCCTGGATTTGTAGGTCTAACAATATTTCTTATTGTTTACTGGACATAGTTTGTATGTACAGCAATACTTGTTCATGTTCATCTCGGATAGAAAGAAGAAATGGAAAGATAAGACACCATTAAATTCTGTTACACGCTGGAGATCATAAACTCTCTCTCAACAGTCACTGTCTCAAATGCATAGCAAGGATTAGTTATATTTCAGTCTTCATACCCCCTTTTGTTTAAAGAAAGATTAAGAAAATACTATTTTCAGCATATTCCCCTCTTTGAACTGAGTAATGCATTAGCCACTGAATTGGGACAATAAAAAAAGGAAAAATGCATGCATACCATAAGATAGAAACAATGAGAACTAAATTACATTTTATTATTTACATTTTATTATTTACGGATTTACAAAGCAGTAAAAGTGGATTCTTTGCACCATCTTTATTACTAAGTAACAACAGTAATAAATAAATAGTATAATCACATGAATCTGAGCTTTTGCCACATTGTTACATACATATCATCCACAAATAAAATGCATGCACAGATAAAATACAGTGCAGTACATTAACAGTAACTTATGCAATAACTTACACTCTATTATTTAAATAAATATAACTTTTAAATTCCTGAGGATTTTTATCATTTTGCACTTAGTCACACTCATCGTCAGATAACAATTAAGAAAGGACCTGAGGATCTGGTTTGCAGTAATAGAATTTTACTGTATTTTCTGTCATGATAGAAATACTTCAAACTAATAGCAAAAACATGTCAAGTACAGAGATATCATTCCACTCAAGCTAGATGTTTGGCTAAGAGATTTTCATTGAATCAGAAGTACTTATCAAAAAAGAAACTTTTGCTAAGCTTTTTCATCTTTTAATGATATGAGATTAGAATATTGAAATGTGTGTGAAAGATAAGGATGAATCAGAGAAATAAGTAGAATTACTGATACATTTCATTGAAGAAAGTCTGAGAGCCCTGGCAAAGCTGTCAGACTCTGCCATAGTCACTTTTGTCCCAATAAATGAAGGAAAAATACTCAGTTCAGTCTTTCTGTCATAGAGATTGATATCAAAACCTCATTAACCCTAAGCAAAAGGAACCTAAAAAATATAGAAACTCCATATAACTACTGTTAGAAGTGAGACTGTGAAAAAAACCTTTGTGTAAACACTTATTGTACTTTCTGTCATCTGCACAAAAAGTACATGGACCTCACTGAGGTGACACAGCCAACAAATATTTCCTTTCCTATAGAAAAGTCACAGGTTGCTTAGGGCTTTGCTCAGTCCCCATGTTGTTTTGAGTGGGGCTGCTACTCAGTCTGTCACTGTCAGCCTGCACCAACGTACAGAGTAATTCTGCCCCAGTGGCAGAGCTGTGCACCTCTTAACTTCATGAGGATTTGCCCAATCTAAAATTTCTTGTGGTCTCTCTGCATTGATGCTTTGCTGTATTAAGTCAATTAATTGTGGGGAGAAAGGAAAAAGCCTTTAATGTTTTCTGTCCACTTGATTTAGGGCGACACATCAAATGAAAAAAGAAACAACACAGATGTATGACTACATTTACTTTTTATGGTGATGGTATTATGCCTACATGAATACTATTCCTCTAAGAAAGAGGACGTAATTAACGTCAGTGAGTTCAATTAAACAAAGTATGCTTACAAAGAGGAAAGATTTTCAATAATGGTCTTATTTTAATTTCTCTTAGTACATAAAATCATAGCCATAAAAGTGAAAACTTCTATTTTTTAATAATGTCACACTGCCTTGCTCAGTATAACATAGATGCTGGACACCTGATATGATAGATACAAAAAGATGAAAAGAATGAAAATGTCATACCACTCTGTTCATTTTAAATAGGTCTATCTTGACAATCATATCTTTCCGGTGGTCCTGCTCAGCCAAAGAGGTGTGTTCTATACAGTGTAAACAACATACGGATTTCCTCCCTGTGATGTGTTTATCTTGGCAAAGTTAAAGGGTGGAATGATCCTGAAATACCTAATTGGCTTTCAGCTGCAAGATGGATTTTTCTGTTAATGATCTAAGCTGCATATTCATTGTCTCTGGGTAGAGGAATTAGATTGTGCTATACGGCAAATATTTAGAGATGCGTTTGAAAGCTTGCTATATAACCATGAGGTTAAAACATCCTGTGCTCTACCTAATCTGTATCTGGCACTCCTGGGGTGGGTAAGTGTATCTTTGGCATATCTTTGTAACCTGTGGGTTACAAAGATGGACTGGGAATGGGTCCAGTTTCCAATTCAAAATAAATTTGCTCAAATATTGCTCAAACATAGACTCAGTGACAAAGCCCCAAAGATTTGTTCCAGTAGTCAGGAATAACAGTCTTGGCAGAGAGGCTTGTCATTCCCCTGGCCACACTGCAGTGAGTCCCCTTCTCCACAGACCATGTTCCCAGAGGTGATTCCCCTCCACAATCACTCATGAGCTGTTCCCTCACAGGCAGTTCCTTTTACGTAAGAAGCTGAGTGAGTTCTGCCTGATCTGTGCACTCAGTGTGGGGACCAGAATACTTGCACGCTGAGAAAACAGAAAAAGTGAATCACGTTCATACAGACAGAGGGTGATTTAGTTGGTCTGCAAAGAGGGTCCATTATATGGAGGATTTCACTAGGAATGTGGAATGGCTGGGAAATCATCTTTCATCTGTATTGTGAGGATATTCAGAACATGAGCTAAAAATTAAACATGCACTCAACTCTGTAGATAGTCCGAAATAACAGAAAGAAAAAAGGAAATAGTTCCCACTGTGCTTATGTAGTGATGCTGACATTAAAGTCTAATCATGGTGGTTGAAATCCAATTATTTTACTTCTGATCAAAGAAAGAGGAAGAATGGTCACATTGTGTAGATCTGCATTGTCCAGTGCCATGATATTATCTTGGCAGGATTTAGATTGTGGACAAAAACTTTTCTCACCATTGCCTGTCACTGTAGGATAGGTTTGGGTTTTTTGGTTTGGTTTTTTTTGTGTGTGTGGAGTAGAAATCAGGAATCTTTCTATAGTCTTATGGAAGGAAAAGACACATAACAATCCAGCAAATTATATATGTACCTTTAAAGAAAATAATGTATTGAGATCCATACCTAATCTTAAACTGGGATATTTCACAATGTTGTAATCTTTTTCCTTCCACACAGAGTAGTTTACCATTCAGTTCTGTATCTCCACAGTTGTTTTATTCCAGTTAACCAGAATTCCTCCAGGAATTCTGTGACGGTGTGCTTCCCCAGCCCCCGACCTTTATCTCCTGCAACCCTGCTTAGGTGATAATCACCAGTGGTGATTGTAATGGATGCATCTGGTCAGGATGGCTGCATCAGCTCAAAGTGGACTCAGGAGACAGATAACAACACAATAGCCTAGGGCTATTGTGCAATGCGCCCACCGAAGAAACTAAAACCTGTGGTTGGCATGCAAATATGACTATGGGTCAATCATCTTACCCCCATAAATAGTGAGCAGCCCCAGAGCCCGTTGAGCTCTCCTGCACGGCAGCGGGCTGCACGCCAGGACCTCCCCTTGAGCAGGGACGCCTCTCAAGGTTACTCCTCGAGGTTGAGAGATTCCTGGCCGCAACAGGTCCTCGGTAAGTGACTAATAGCATGCTAAACTTGGAAATCTTAGCTAAGAGATATAAAGGATTGATTGTGCACATATAATCCTTTAGCCATAAACCGTTGACCAAGTCTGGGACTAGGACTGGATCTAGCCGCACCTAGACTCCTCTCTGAGAAGGAGTTTAGAAAGCAAGGGGATCTTTTTCCGAACCTCATGACTCAATGGGAGGGTCTCCCTGAGAGTTTTGTCTGACCCTGTCCTCTATGCAGTAAATAATCAAGTGTGCCTTGCCATCGAATCTTGTTAAAGCACTGTTGCATTGAACTTTGTTAACTCCCTATTCTGTATCAATAAACTATATTTTTACTTCTCTCTTGCGAGTGAAGTGCATGCTCACTCCATCCGCAACAAATTCCTGCTGTCAGGCAAAACTCCTGGCATACAGTAAAAAATTAAAGAGTTGGTGAAGAACGCTGCCCAGAAACCAGTCATCCTGGACTGAGTCTGGAACAGAAAAGGAGAGTTTTGAAAGAAATGGTGGAAGCAAGTAGATTGCTTCTATAAACTTCACTCATGGCATTAAATACAGGAAGGGGAAGATTGAGTAAAGGAGGATTTGGCATGAGATAGAGGAATATTGAGGGACAGCAGAATGCACAGTAAAGAAAAAGAAGTGCTAATATCACATTTCTTGGAAAATGCTGCAGTTAAGAAAGAAATATGTGTACCAATTCAGAATAGAAAATTGAGTGTAGTCAGTAAGAACCAAAATGTTTACTAGTGCAGGAATATGAAAGGAAAAAGGAAGGAATTTGAATTAACTGAAAAATAATTCATTAACTCTGAAAAGGCACCAAAGACATGATAGCCTAGTGAAACTGTTGTAATAGCTGGAAAATCAGCCCTGAATAGTACTGACCATGAAAGACAGAAAGATAGATTGATGTGATAGGGTAGTATTGGAGAGAAAAAAAACTGCCACTACAAATTATGACATCTGTTCCCCAGCAAGGACATTTAAAGCCATGTTCCTGCTCTTCTCTGATAGCCTCATCATTAAAGCAATGCATTTAAATTGCTTCAGGTGAATAGTGATAGGCTAGAACAGCAAGCTAGGGAGTAATATCTTGGATCATGAGTAGATTCATGGAAAGATAAACAAAAATATATCTGCAACACGAGTTCTTGATTTCAAAAGGATCTAGTTTACGCTGACTATAGTGAGGACTTCTAAGATGTGAATGTAAAAGGTGGCTGTAATTTCTCTAAGTCAAAGGCACAAAAACTATCCAAAGCATGTATCCCAAGCAAGGGGAATACTTGCAAGTAAATGCTCCCAATCCAGATGAGTGAAGATCTACCCCAAAAAAGATCTTTGGCATTATGCAAGGAGCTTATAAGCAATATGCGAAGGAACAGGCTATATTAATTTGGGGAAGGGTTGATGCTAATGTGGCTGTACATCATTTGGACCAGATCTGGCAGGACAGACCAGACCTGGACCACAGCTATCTGATTTAGAGCACGGGAAAATGAACTTGCATCTGTCTACATTTGTCTGGTTACACATACCCTGCAATGCAAACAACTAATATTCTAATATTAGCTCATCCTAATTCCTTACAAAACGGCATTTGACTGCTGTCCTGGCGTAATACTTTAAAACAGAAGAGCGCTCTGGTGGGAACTGCTGTGACTTCCCAAGCAACAGCCTCCATTGTACATGGAGTTCTGCCTGCTATTTCAGTGCTATTCCTATTAATAATGCATTTTACTAATTAGGTATGCTTTTCTGTTTGGAGTTTGTTTTGTCTTCTCTGGTAACTGCAGCCTGTGCTTTGGCAAACTTGTGCATAAGAAACTACCCGCTTCACTGACATGCTGTGCAATTTTCAAAATATTACAAATTTCTTTTCTTTCTTTTGATTAGTCTTATGCTGATAAGCCTCTGACTTTAAAAAAAATGTAGGAAGTAATCTAGTTTATCTCTCAGCTTTTGAAAAACAAATTGCGTGCGTGTGTAACAATATATCCAGAAAGGAACTTTGCTGTATTTTATAAATTTGCTTTTTAATCATGGAAAAGACCGTTTGTTATGTAACAGCTAGATGTGCTTGTCAGCAACATTATAAAAAACAGTTTGGATGGAAAGAGTGACAGATGTATCCCTGATGTTAGCTGACTGTAAACAATTAAGGAAGAATTTGACCCTTGGTTGCATATGGGATATTTCCCTATCTTCTCAGCTTGCTTTCCCCACTGAAGCAGCACTGGGGGCCTCTCCACAACTCAGCAGAGACATCTGAGATAGTGGAAATAGCCTAAGCTGGGGAATGGGAAGCAGTTTGGAGAGGTGGTATGGCACCACTGCTGAGCTAATTTGCCCAGCTGAGAGACAGAGATGAGTGGCTCAGCTTGGCCACAGTGATCATGAAATGGTTGAGTTTAAAATTTTCAGAGTAATGAGAAAAAAAGGTCAGCAGAGTTGCTACCCTGGACTTCAGGAGAGCAAACTTACTTTAAGCTAATAAGGGAGCTATTTAGCAGAGTACCTTGGGAATCTGCTTTTGAGGCCTTAGGGGTCCATGAGTGCTGATCGGTTTTTAAGAACCACCTTTTAGAAGCACAGGAGCAGGCAATTCCAGTGTGTCGAAAGTCAAGGAAGCAGGGCAGAAGACCAGCTTGGCTGAACAGGGAACTCCTTGTGGAGCTCAAGAGGAAAAAGAAATTGTATGACCTCTGGAAGCAAGGTCAGGCTTTGCAGGAAGATTATAGAGCCATGGTTCATATATGCAGGGAGAAGACATGAAAGGCCAAAGCTCGATTAGAGTTGAAACTGGCCAGTGTTGTGTCAGACAACAAGAAGGGCTTTGTCTGAGTACGTTAATAGCAAGAGGAGGTCTAAAGAAAACATTGGACTGATACTTGTTGAAGATGGTCACCTGACAAATAGGGATGAAGAAAAAGCAGAGGCATTCAATGCCTTTTTTGCCTCAGTCTTTAACAATACTGATGGACCTTGGGCTGCCCAGTCCTCTGAGTTGGAGGACTACGAGTGCAGGGGCAGTGACTTTCCATTTGTGGAAACTGAAATTGTAAGGGACCAGCTGTATCAGCTGAATGTTCACAAGTCCGTGGGGCCTGATGGGATTCATCCCAGAAGGAGCTAGCAGATGTTATGGCAGGACCCCTCTCGATCATCTTCCAAAGGTCTTGGGAGTCTGGGGAGGTCCCCACTGACTGGAAGCTAGCCAATGTTATTCCAATTTACAAAAAGAGCATGAGGGAAGACCCAGGAAACTACAGACCTGTTAGTCTAACCTCAGTTCCTAGAAAAATTATGGAGAAGATCATACTGGGTACTACTGAAAGGCATTTAAAGAACAATGCAATCATCAGGCACAGTCAACATGGGTTCACAAAGGGAAAGTCCTGTTTAACTAATTTGATATCCTTCTATGATAAGGTCACCCGCCTAGTGGATGAAGGGAAGGCGGTGGATGTAGTTTTTCTGGATTTTAGTAAGGCTTTTGATACTGTCCCTCACAGCATCCTTCTGGACAAGTTGTCCAACTGTGGGATGAGCAGGTACATGGTGCGCTGGCTGAAGAAGTGGCTGAAGGGCAGGGCTCAAAGGGTCGTAGTGAATGGGGCCACATCTGGCTGGCAACCGGTCACCAGCGGTGTTCCCCAGGGCTCAATCCTAGGGCCAGTTCTCTTCAATATTTTTATCAATGATCTGGATGCAGGAGTTGAATGCACCCTTAGCAAGTTTACTGATGATACCAAACTGGGAGGTGCTGCTGACCCTCTCGAGGGACGAGAGGCCTTGCAGAGGGATCTAGATAGATTGGAGCATTGGGCAATCATGAATGGGATGAAATTTAACAAGTCCAAATGCCGGATTCTGCACCTGGGATGGAGTAATGCTGGACACAAGTATAGATTGGGAGAGGAGTGGCTGGAGAGCAGCCCTGCAGAAAGGGATCTGGGGGTGCTGGTTGACAGCAAGCTCAATAGGAGTCAGCAGCGTGCCCTGGCAGCCAAGAGGGCAAACCACATCCTGGGGTGCATCAAACACAGTATAACCAGCCAGTCAAAAGAAGCAATTATCCTGCTGTATTTAGCATTGGTGCAGCCTCACCTTGAGTACTGTGTGCAGTTCTGGGCCCCACAATTTAAGAAGGATGCTAAGGTACTCATATAATCATAGAATCATAGTATCATTTAGGTTGGAAAAGACCTTTAAGATCATCGAGTCCAACCATTAACCTAACACTGCCAAGTCCACCACTACACCATGTCCCTAAGCACCACATCTACATGTCTTTTAAATACCTCCAGGGATGGTGACTCAACCACTTCCCTGGGCAGCCTGTTCCAAGGCTTGACAACCCTTTCGGTGAAGAAATTTTCCCTAATATCCAGTCTAAACCTCCCCTGGCACAACTTGAGGCCATTTCCTCTTGTCCTATCACTTGTTACTTGGGAAAAGAGACTGACCCCCACCTCCCTACAACCTCCTTTCAGGTAGCTGTAGAGAGCGATAAGGTCTCCCCTCAGCCTCCTTTTCTCCAGACTGAACAACCCCAGTTCTTATTCTATTCTATTCTGTTCTTTTCTATTCTATTCTAACTGCAAGGCCATTTTGACATAGGTTTTTTTATTGCTCCTGGGTGGCTACTTTATTACCTTGTCGTTGGGTCACAGGCTGCACCAGCTCAGGCTGTCACAGCCTCAGAGCTTGATCACAGCATCACTATGTACCATCGTTCTGCTTAAACCTGCCTGGTACCATCTGCAGTTCTCTGGCACAGTCTCCATCCTTATGATTTTGTAAAAGTTTTTATTGAAGGTGTAGAACTTTGCGTTTTAAAAGCACCCTTATACTGGTGCAATGCCAGATCATACCTGCCCAGAAGAAAAAGCCCCAGTACAGAGACTAAGGAAGGAGAAACCACATTTCCCCTTCCTGCCTTTCTGTGGAGTGTTTCAAGGTGCTCGTGAATCTCCACAAGTTGCAGGTCTCCAGTTTTGCTGTGTCCAGTCACTTCTTGTCTACTCTCTCAATGGCTTCGTATAGAGCAAACATAATCAGATGTACGTTTTTGGCAGGGGATCAGCTGATTTCAATCTGAAGGACATGGCCTAAACCATTTCAGGATATTTCCATTTATTCCTTTTTTTTTTTTTTAATTTGAAGCACAGCAGAGGTATTTTAATAATCGTCAATAATAAATAATCGTCAATCGTCAAAATCTTAGGAGAAGTCCAGCAGGAAGTATATGGCTCCATCTCTATCTAGACAAGAGATAGTCCTCTCTTGGTCTTTTAATAGTGGTGATGCTTTATTTGAAGCAATATTTTTTGCACTTTCCACACTCTGTATTGACTCTAAAAGTAAAAATAAGAAATATACTAGTGTCAATATTAACGCTCATTTAATTTGTAATGTGACACTGCGGAAGCTTAAAGATGTGTGGTGAGCTGGGGAACCACATTTCTTTACACAAGATTGTAATAAACCTTTCAAGGCATTTTTCCTCCAGCAATGGCTTTTATGATCTTATTGTATGTTATGACCTGCCCAGGTAAGAAACTATGAAATACACCAGTAAGTTTTGCCTTAGTCACATGTCCTGGCATAAAAGCCTGTTAGGGAGAGATCTGGGGGAGATGTTAGGAGCTGACTGATAGCCTTGTAAATTATTTTTGGCGGGAGCTCAGATGTTTTTTTGACAGAGTAAATTGTATTATGGGCAGTAGTTTGGGAATGGTTATTCTAAGGCAGCAGATATATAATTACCAAATATGGCACAATGTGATCATTTTGGTGGGTGTCCCTTTCCCTCTTTGAGAATTTATGTTGAGAACCCATCCAAGTCCTGTCTCTTCTGCAAATCAGCTCCTTTGAGCAGATGAAAGCAGTAAGCATGTGCATGGATAGGTAAAGGAAGGAGGGCAGATTGTGCACATCTACTCTGTAACATTTATATCTTAATTTAAATCTATTCCCAGCTTTGCCCAGCAGTCTTGCTATGCCAGACATTCCCATTATATCAGTCCTAAACCCAGAATAACCTCTTGGTTGCCAATACTGTGACATCAGAGTAAATTTAGTTTAAGAGAGAATCTTGATTCTCACAGTGAGAGCAGTCTTCAATGCAGTTCTTGAAAAGGAATCAAAATTCAGTTTGCCCTATAGACGCCAATGGAATTTCAGTTTGTCTCTTTTAGAAGGGGAGGCTGCAGAGCCCCAGCGCTTGGGGACTGAGCAGCTCTGGGTGTCTGGGAGATCAGGGGCTGGCAGAGCTGCCCCTTGGCTGAGTCTGGCTGAGTGGCTGGCAGGCAGGCAGGCAAGCAGGCAGACTGACACAGTGGCCAGGCGACCTGCAGACCTGGAAGCCTAGTTGCACCAGCAGTTCTAATGATACTCCAAATCATCAACCCCAAATTTCCATGTTTCCAAAGAAATACGATGCATTTGGAAATATACTCCGAACACTACTTTGTATTTGTCCAGAGTTTAGACTGTGAAAGGCCTAGTTTCCATTTTACTTATGGCTGAACAAGGATGAAGATGTTGGTTTGGTAAGACTTATGCCATACTGACTTGGACATATGCTTTGTAGTGATACTTGTGATAGACCAAAGTAGGATCTTTGGTACTATTAGGAGCATAACTTTTTTTCCCAGGCTTAGGACAAATCTGCTTTTGCTGTATTTTCCATTCTCCTCTTTTTGTGGGTTATTGCAGTGTTAAAAAAAATGTTCTCATGAAACCAATGAGCAGCTGACCTGCCAATAGTGAGATAGATAATACACACAAAGCTCTCAAACTCTCAAAGAAATAGATGTACTGATAAAATGAGTGAAAGTATATTGTTTACAATGCAGAGAAGTGGGGGAAAAAAAAAACCCTGAGTATTTTCTGATGGAAGGGAACTGATATGAAAATAAATAAAGTCTTGGTCAATTAACAACAAGATTGAACATCTGCACAAAGATGACTAATCTATCAGGAAGGATATGTACTGGTATTTGTGTCATACAAGCACATCCTGCAGAGATGAGCATGACAGGAAAAGATGTTCTAAACTTGACACACTTCATATGCAGCACTTAAACATAACTGAGTTAAATTGCACCTTCTAGTGTGGAGGCACATCAGAACTGAGACTGGGGAGTCTGGGGAAGACCATGCAGATCATCATACAGAATTGTTTTCACATTGAAAGAACTTGTCATGTTGAAATTGTTTTCCTGAGGTGGAGAAATTTTTAATTTAAGCATCAGTAAAGATGCAAGCTATGTCTGTGTTTCTCCTGTCCACGGACAGTCTTTAAAGTGTCTAGGAGCAGAAGGAGCTCTGTCTATCATCTGTGAAAAGCCCAAGGACTACCTGGGGACAACCTGTCAGGCATGGTTGGCAGCGTACCGGCCACCGCACACCGGCTCCAGAGGGTGTATCTGGCTGCACATGCATCTGCTCCACCAGACCTGCCCTTTGCACAGCCTGGGTGAGTGATCCTTCCAGAGAATGACCTTTGTGGCTGCCCCACTTCTGCAGTGTAGCCAAGCCTGGTGGGTTGCTGCCTTCCTAGTCCTCCAAGTGGAGCACCTGCTGGAAGCAGGAATGCTAGCTGAGCCTCCTGAGGTAGTTGGTAACTTTGTGATAAAATGCATTGTTTTTCAGAAGATGACAAATCATTAAAATGGTGGGTTCCTGTTACCCTCCTCTGAAAACTCTCAGCGCTCTGGAGGCATCTCTGGCCAAAACTGCTGTGCCCATTACTCTGGGTAGGCAGACCAGTACTTACAACATTAATTTAGTCTGTGAGTGATAGAAGTTCAAGTCGCTCTTTTATCTGGCATAGAAACCTCAGCTGTCATCTTTCCAGGATGGAGGTTACTACACTAAGCTATGGGATTGTAAGAGCATTTTCTTTGTTCTTTGCTGCATTCAAATTATCAGGCATCTCTTAAAACAGATATCTGGTTCCCCAGTGTTGCAGGAAAATTCACCTTTGGCATATTGAATCATTCTTTATCTTGGTTAGTGAATAGTTAATGAACAGCTCTGGTAGGCGTAGCTGGCCTACTGTGGCCTACTTCGGGAGTTTCTTCAGAAATTTGGCATGTGGGATCAGGCAAAGCCATACCTTTGCTTCATTCTCTGTTGCCCCTTTGGCTGGACGCACTCCTTCTGTCATGCTCATGAAAATCTTCCAAAGGTCTCCGTTTCATCGTGCAGAAAAAAAGATGGCAAAGGAGATATGTTATTGAAATTAAAAATGTTTTTCAGGACAGGAAAATTAATTTACATCCACCTCCAGGTAAAGTATGCTCTTGCACTACAGAAATGAAAAATCTTGTTTTCTAGAAACGGTATCATTTATTGCAAAATAGGTGTCCATTTCCATAAAATGCTGGCTTGCTGCAACGTTCTTTCTGTATTTACAGTGGGGTTTTTTACATTATATTAGAACTGGTTAATTAATTATAAGCCATAAAACAAGCTTTGATCCTTGTGCTCACCAAGTGCTCACCAAGCCACTTTCCATCATTTACCAGCAGTCCTGGCTAACTGGGGAGGTCCCAGTTGACTGGAGATTACCAAATGTGACACCCATCTTCAAGAAGGGCCAGAAGGAGGACCCAGGGAACTACAGGCCTGTCAGCCTGACCTTGGTACCGGGGAAGCTGATGGAGCAGATCATCTTGAGTGCCATCACACGGCATGTAGAGAATAACCAAGGGATCAAGCCCAGCCAGCATGGGTTCAGGAAAGGCAGGTCCTGCTTGACCAACCTGATCTCCTTCTATGATAAGGTGACCCGCCTAATGGATGAGGGGAAGGCTGTGGATGTTGTCTATCTAGACTTCAGTAAAGCCTTTGACACAGTTTCCCACAGCATTCTCCTGGAGAAACTGGCTGCTCATGGCTTGGATGGGTGTACTCTTCGCTGGGTAAAGAACTGGCTGGACGGCCGGGCCCAAAGAGTGGTGGTGAATGGAGTTTACTCCAGTTGGCGGACAGTCACAAGTGGTGTCCCCCAGGGCTCTGTGTTGGGGCCAGTTCTGCTTAATATCTTTATCAATGATCTGGACAAAGGGATCGAGTGCACCCTCAGGAAGTTTGCAGATGACACCAAGTTGTGTGGGAGTGTTGATCTGCTTGAGGGGAGGAAGGCTGTACAGAGGGACCTGGACAGGCTGGATCGATGGGTCAAGGCCAATTGTATGAGGTTCAACAAGGCTAAGTGCAAGGTCCTGCACTTGGGCCACAACAACCCCATGCAACGCTACAGGCTTGGGGAAGAGTGGCTGGAAAGCTGCCTGGCAGAGAAGGACCTGGGAGTGTTGGTTGACAGCCGCCTGAATATGAGCCAGCAGTGCGCCCAGGTGTCCAAGAAAGCCAATGGCATCCTGGCTTGTATCAAAAATAGCATGGCCAGCAGGACTAGGGAAGTGATCGTGCCCCTGTACTCGGCACTAGTGAGGCTGCACCTCGAATACTGTGTTCAGTTTTGGGCCCCTCACTACAAGAAGGACATTGAGGTGCTGGAGCGTGTCCAAAGAAGGGCAACGAAGCTGGTGAAGGCTCTAGAGCACAAGTCTTATGAGGAGCGGCTGAGGGACCTGGGGTTGCTTAGTCTGGAGAAAAGGAGGCTGAGGGGAGACCTTATCGCTCTCTACAACGACCTGAAAGGAGGCTGTAGAGAGGTGGGGGTCGGTCTCTTCTCCCAGGTAACAAGCGACAGGACAAGAGGAAATGGCCTCAAGTTGTGCCAGGGGAGGTTTAGACTGGATATTAGGAAATTTTACTTCACTGAAAGGGTTGTCAAGCCTTGGAACAGGCTGCCCAGGGAAGTGGTTGAGTCGCCATCCCTGGAGGTATTTAAAGGACGTTTGGATGAGGTGCTTAGGGACATGGTGTAGTGGTGGTCTTGGTTGTGTTAGGTTAATGGTTGGACTCGATGATCTTAAAGGTCTTTTCCAACCTATGGGATTCTGTGAATCTGTGATTCTGTGATTTGCTGAAGTAGCATAAATCATGTGACCCTTGATTTTTGGCATTTTATGTCAGACCATATCATAGGCTACGAACAAAACTGTTTGAAGAATTAGAGGCCTTTTCAGTAATTAGGTATGTGAACCTAATTTCTAGGTATATAAATTATTTATTACTAAAGACTAAATATTTAAAAGAAGACTCCTAACTTGTTCCTCCAAAAAGTTCCCTTTTACCAAAGACAGGGGAGCAACCAGTAACTCTCTGCAGGTGCATGTGGAACACCAAGTGATAGGTACTAATTACAAACACTAAGAGTAAAGAATCAGAGCATGTTGAGGTGAGGAGACATGCAAGACCTCTGATACAGAATATAAAACATGGACAGGAGAGCAGAAAAAGTCTAGACTAAGAGAAACTATTTAAACCCTATGGTAGATGAGTAATCACATGATCTATTTTATCGGCTTGGCTGAGGGGTAATAGCTTTTCTCTGACAAGGGAAATACTGTCACATTTATTTTTTAGTACAACCTTAATGAGGGATCCTCTTCTGATCAGTTTGTTCAGCATGATAGTCTCCATTTGTTTATGTTATCATGCATTTTTGAGAGGACATAAACTTTTGTGTTTGCTCATCACTGCTATTTTTAATGAAGTGAAGTCTATGAGACTGAATGAAATATCTATTAAAGACTTGATTCTATTAGCCACTTACAGTATCCCACTTGCAGTAAATTTGGATAATGATGATCTATACAAATTGTTCAGTAATGCATGTTTATGCCATTGCTAAGGGAAGGACATCCAGAAAACACACATGGAAAGAATAAACCCAGCAAGGGTATTCAGCTGGAGTCAACAGATCATCAACAGATAATCAAACACAGATGATAATGTTTGCATATTAAATTCAGTCCTGATGCAAATGGATCCAAATATCACTAACGTTAATGGGAGTTGCTGTCATAAAAAGGTGGGATCTGCCCATCTGCTTTTAAAAGAACCAAAGCAAATAACCCAATCAGTAGCTCAATTGCTCAGACACATTCACTGTTCTCCTACATGTGCACTGTCCATTAGTCTACCAGTGTCAAGCTCAGCTGATGAAAGATGCGGAGAAAAGTGGTAGGAAGGAAGTGATGAAGCATTGCCACTATTTGTATTTAGGATGACAGATGCTCTGGACAGAAAAATAACTCCTCATGGATGACTTCATCACTTGAATTAAATTATTTTTAAAGGTTATGCACTATTCAATTAACAGTTTGTCTACGTCAGAGCCAAAGGTGCTCAGATTGCTATATACCTTTATTGCAGTCCAGGGCAAGGCAGATCAATGAGGAAGTTTGCCATCCCCTGATTCACCGCAATACTCCCTGGGGCTCAGATACTGTTGGGGGACTGTTTTAGAGGAAGAAAAACCTGTTTCAGTCTTGTCCATACCATCTATTGGAAATGATCCCCTGTGGATGCTGTCCTCCAAACCTTTCCTGGGCATTTTCTTGGTGAGTGCTAGTTGGCATGGGCCAAAATTCTGCTAACAGCTGTGATAACTGGCAGGATGTACCATCATGAATACAGTACTCCAGCTTGTTCCTTGGTCCTCTCTTGTTTAGTGGTATATACCTAGCCTGGTGTTTGGGGCAACCCCCATGAACCTTCCTAACCATGCAAAAGGAAAGACCAGAAAAGTATCTTACTGCTGTTGTCATCTTTTCTCACGTGTTTTCTCCTATGTCCTGTGATATCTCAAGGTGACAGGGGACCCATTGTAAACTCCATTAATTTGGATACCAGGATTCTTGCAAAGGATGGGAAAGTGTAGCAGAACTGTCCCCCATCATGCCTAGGAGCTGCTGAGTGCTCCAGTGAAAGAGAGCCTTTAACCTTGTTCCTGCTCTGGAACCCAGATTAAATAGCAACATTAAATATTGTTAAGTAAGCAAGCAGTTGGACCTGCCTGATCAGTAATTTTGAAAATTTTGGGCTCTAAGGCTGAGAGTAAAGGTGTTTCTAAATGTTAATGAGAGAAAAGACTACCGAGTCTGGCTGCAGATATTGATGAGGTGAAACTTTTTGTTCTTTCTTAATGGGGACCTGTAGAAAACTCTCTCTCTCCTTACCCCTCACTTTTACCCCTTCAATAAGGGATGCTAGAGTCTGAAATCCCACTATGAGGTGGGGACAAGGACCATTATTTCCTCATTATTATTCAGTGTAAGGTTTTCTCTTTTTAAAATGGTAGAGAGCTCTCAAGTAATTGTAAAGGAAGGAGTCAGTAGGGAGTGGCCTTTAAAGATCACTTTAAGCCAGTGTAATGTAATTAAATGAACTACTCAGAAACATGTTTTAAAATCTCGTTAACTACATTTATATCTGTCACAGGAAAGTTTACCCAGATACCAATAAGAAACACACTGAAGTAAGGTCAAAGTCTTAGAAGTGCATGCAAAAGAATATTTTATTTTTTTTAATATGACACCAGGGAATGAAATGATCTCATTTTTGAGAAAGCATTTTTGCTGTATTTTAAATTATTTTTTAATAATCCTGGGTCATGTACCATGCAGCTTCCTTAACTAATTTTTTCATGGATCATTACAAAAAAACATGCTACTGTATGGCTCCTGCATTGTATCTGGTGTATTCCACTTTATGGTGTTCTCTATAGATTGATAGGTTGATAGACTGTTTTGAGTTGCATCTCAGTTAGTCTGCAAGTCCACTGCAGAAGGTTTCATGTTCTTTGATTTCTCCAGGATGTGCTAAATGCACTGCTGATATTTTGCATTCTCCCCATTAGTTTTTTGTCAGTCTCAGACTATCTTTTACATATTGCAGTCAGATAAACTGAGGCAGAGAAGAAGTGAATTGTAGCTTGCCAGGAGGAAGCCAGGATGAGAGATGAAACCGACCTCAGCAATATTTCTTTTGAAGAGTCACTTTAGCAGTGTGTCCCACACTCACTATTCTATTGACGTTCAGTGTGAATTTTCTTAAAGCTCCATCTGTTTCCAGAGTCATGGTTTTTTTATGTGAGGAACTCAGCATTTAGTTTTAATGATGGAAGTTGTTAACCTTTATGATTTTAAAATAAAACTTGAAATCACATTTACATGGCACAAAGAGATGGCAAATAAAACGTTTCCAAAATCTACCATTTTTAATATATAGTTATGACCTTATGATTCTTTGAGATATGAAATATGATTTTTTCAGTGTCTGGCACAGACATACTGGTACAGTGACAGCTGCCAGAAAGTAATCCTCAAATCTGTTAGGGATATACTTTATACAAATAAAATTATCAAGTTTTCTAGCGACAGCTTCAATTGTGTTGGTTACATTGACATGTAGAAGTGCTGGCTACTGCTTAAGGGCTCTCCCTAGTTTCCAGAGAATAGGGGAGGGATTTGTGCCAAATTTCCTGCCCTGGAATTAGCAGGAGTAGGGCTACAAGCAGCAGTACATTAAAAGGTACCCTGATTAGTCCCTGGTACTGGACAATGTTGATTAAGTGCTTTCTTTGCTTTATATTGCTGTAACACACTTTCCTGCTGAGCAGACCTGTTGCTGCTGCTGCGTGTTTTTTTCCCACCAGAATTCTCACCAGCTTGCAGGTATGAGAAAGCAGAAATATCTAATCAGACAAAGCATAGAAGTTAAAAGGTAATGAAGTTGTGTTTTGTGGGTTTTTGTTTTGTTTTTGTTTTTCTTAATGGCAGCTTAAAGTTGACATTTGGAATAGATATGCGTTATAAAAGCACTCTGGAACATGGAGTTCCTTTGCCCAAATGGCAGCTTCTATAATTAGCCTATTTATGCTCTTTTAAAAAAGTGAAATTCCATCTCTACCTCTTCATTTCCTTAACTCTACAAATAGTCTCTAAAAGGCAAGGTCATCAGCAGAGATGGGAAAACTGAACAGTGTCAGTACATAAGAAATGAGGGAAAAAAAGAAAAAAACCCTTCAGAATTTTTTTATTGAGTGTGATTTTTTTGCTTGCTTTTTACTTATATACCACCATGTAAAGATCTGCATCTCTGCTTATCAGCTTGTCTCCTCCTCTCAAATGCACAGTGAGCAGAGAGAGCTGTAACCCTTGAGCCTTTCTGAAGAGCGAGTGCTGGGAACTAGTGCTCTTCTCAGTGTCTTTCTGAGCAATGAAAAACTAAGTGATGAAAACTTGCCCATCCTGACTTTGAGCCTGGGTTGCTTAGGATATCAGGAACTGTTCAAAGAGGGGATTTCCCTGAGCCACTGTGCAGCAGAGAAAGAAGTCTGATGTTAAAAAAAAAGGGGGGGTGATCTACAACTCGGTCCTTGGGGAAGGAGGAGAGCGAATGACCTGGGAGTGTGTGCTGTGGGGCTGATGAGATCAGTTGTACCTGTGTGTGTGTATGGCAAGGTCAGCAGAGCCCATTAATCACTCCTGGAGGAGGGGGAGGGTGCTTACAACCCAGATATATCCTGCTCCCTCTGACATTCAAAAGGGTTCAGATGACATCTGCTCTGTTTTGGACCTCCTTCTACACATAAGTATCTACCAGCCATATATCTAAAATATATCAGGAAAAGTTTTCAAAACTGTATTTTTCTATAAGAAAGTTAATTTGCTCACCTTTAAGTTAAAGAGGTTCACCTAATAACTAAGATTAGTTTCACTCAGTCATTCCTAAAATTACTATGAATAGTTGTAAGAAAAATGAAACTCATGATTCATAGGATTTTTACAGCAAAATCTCTTCCTCAGATCCACCATACCATTTCCCCTGCTTGTCTTCATACCCTATATCTGCTGTGTGTATTGATTCTTTACGTGTATATTTTGTTCTTTAAAGGCTGTTCCTGGTTCTTTAAGATTTTGCCTCTAGTGCTATTGAAATTTGCTTTGTGTATGTGCTTGTGCATCTTCACTACTTATGAAATGGAATTAGGAAACAAAATCTAATCTTAAATTATGTGACTTACAAACTGGCTGTGAATAAATGTGGCCAGGAAATAAGAGTGATTTTAGACATCACATCTAAAATAGCCTTCTACAGAAGAAGACGGGATAAATTATTTACCAATTTTGAAGTGGAGCTTTAACAACTTTATGAACAAGATAGCATGGTTTTACTGCCTGTGGCTGGACTTGATGACACAAATCCCCCCCTATCTTGCATTCCTTAACCAAACTCTCAAAGCAGCCTCAGATTCTGAGAACTAGAGGTGCTCAAGTCATTACAAATACAGAAATTCAATTCTATGAATTTGAAAAAGCTCTTTAAAAAGTAGATTTCACATGCAAAAAACCATAAAAATACCATGCGTTTCAGTCTAGAAGCAGACATTCTTGTAATTGTCTGCAGTCTCATACAAAATGCTTCATCCAATAAATAATTTAGCTTTAACTAATTTCTTCCACTTCAATACACTGTGTGTTCAAAGTTGTAATTAAAAAGTAGTGCTGTTGTCTAACATCAGTTTAGTCTAGCAAACAATTGTTCACCATCTGGAGGCTAGGCTATAAAAAAGATAATCTAAAAAGAAAAACATACTGGTATTTGATTTCCTCTGAAATATATAGCCTTCATTTTCATTTGTTTGATATAAATCAGGAGCAATTCTACTGTATACTAATCATAATTGTATATTAATATATACTTGTATACTAATGTCACTTGTGTGAGGCTGGCTGAGCAGAAGAGAGAAAAACCCAAACCCTTATCCCTGCTCTTTTGAACTGCTTTCTACAGAAGCATCTGTTCTGGCCAAATGATAATAGGAGGTAAAACTTTCTTCAGCCCAGTGTAATCGGGGAAGGGCAGCACCAAAAACATTTGGCTTGCTTCATCTGATGGAAAACAATTTGGAGCAGAAGGAGCATTCTTGTAAACTATGCATTTTATCATACACAGTTTTGTACACAAATACTGTGCACAAAGGTACTTCATTCCCCTTTCCTTACCTGGCCTCCTATGGATCTTTGGTGTGAGACTCAATTCTAATCTCTGCATAATCATTACTCTTCTTTTTGTTTAACTATCCCTTAAATTCTCTTTTCCCATGAAAAATACTTTGCAATTTTGCAAACAGTTCCAAGACTATTGAAATCACATTTTTTCCAAGTGTATGATTCCTCAGGATATTTTTCATTTATTCCAGATAATATATCCATAAGTGTCTCTCTAAAATTAAGTTCTTCAATGAAGTTTAACTATTAATGTATACTTGAGTCTGAAACCAAAATTAATCAACACATGATTAGTTCAGTTCTGAGTAATACAGTTGCTCTTTTGCCAGAGAATTTATATAAGAAAAATACTTGTTGAGCTGTACTGTTTAATGGTGTTGACCTTTACCATTCCTGCCAAATTAAAGGCCATTTTATAGTCTGTGCTTCTAACCCAGAACACACTTGGTGGCCTAAACTTTCTTGAGCCAAGAAAATGTCTTCAAGATGATTTGGTTTGATTTTAAGAGCAAAAGTTGATGCATAATGTTTACCACAGGATAATTTCTTAAACAATTACAAGCAAAACTGATGGAAAGCTGGCTCGGGCTGTGCTCCATTCTTTGTTGAAGCATGTTTTATTGAATGGGAAAGTGTTTGGCGATCTTCCACTAGAAAATAGAGGTCTTGAAATGTGACGCTCTTGAAAGTAGAAAATTACAGTGATTTGAAGTGCTAATGACTATACATTTACACCAGTGAGAACATTTTTTGCTTTGATTCTGTGTCAATGCTGAAAATCAAGGCAGAAGAAGAAAGGAGTGACACGGGAGGAAATCATGGTTGCATGAAAATTGTTTACATTAAGGTAATCTCAGCTAATTGCACTGTATTGTAGGTAAGATGTTCTATGACAAATACTTGTGAACCAAGCAAGCTCATGTCAAGAATATGGAATTCAGTGCTGACTCATTTATAACCTTGCTCCAGATGAATATGTTGTTGAAATTAGGCTGCTTTTGCTATCTGTACTATCATTTTTAATGCTGGCTTTGGTGACTCCAGACAATGCTGCTGTCAATGGTTAAGATGTACCCTCAGTTTTCAGACAGAATGATAGTTTAAGGGTTTAGTTGAAAGTTATGCATGCTCTTATATAAATGGGCCTCTTCAGCTTCTTCATGTCACTGTAAATCTTCACCTGAAAGATCAAGATCTTGTAGATTAGGTCTATTCACAAAGATGTTTTGTTTTATATAGAATTGTCTAAGAACCAGCACAAAATAGATCCCTGGTGAATGAACAGTGGATAGGTAACTGAGTGACTTCTATTGGGAAAAGAAGATAAAAAAATGGTTAATTTTGCTGCATGTGAACACTCAGGGGTAAGGCTGAAGCAACCAATTTTGCCTTAACAAACTGTCTTTGATAACTATTTTTAGTTCTACCCCATAGGCAAAGTAGATAGAAACACACTTAGAACAGAAATATTTCCTGCAGGTATAAAGCAAATACCAGTCCTGTGAGAACCTGTTTAGAATTGGCTGGAAAGTTTATACATACTGTGCCTGTGCAATTACTTTTTTACTACATTTTGAAAGATTAGCTGAGAATGAAGTTTCAACAAAAACTCATGTAGAATTTTCTATTTTCTCAGCTTTTCTAGTCAGTTTTGTTGATAGGTGCTTCCAAAACAGTCTCTTCACTATTCCAGAACAGCTGATATGTGAGTGAGATCTGTGTTGATGACAGCATGACCTCACTGAACATTACAGCATATGCACTATAGGGATGCTCTGTGCATATATGGTGGGCATTTAGTTTGAACTGTCAGACATTTTAAAAGCTGCTAGATCCCTGCACAGCACCACAGCAAACAACCAAACCAGTGTGATGTGCAGGTCTGTGTGAAGAAGTAGGCAGGCTCCTCCATGTGGCAAACTAGTGAAGGATAGACCTATGAGACTGATGAGATGTGAAGGATGAGTGCTGAAACATGAGAATGGTAATTGGACAGATATGGAGCTACAGAATGGAGGGAGGCAAAATACTTCCATTAGGGTGGGGGGAAATGGGTTACAGCCCTAACCTGTTTAAAACCAGATTTCTCCAAAGTATGAGTTATTTCCTTCTCTACCTTTTTTATAATGAATTCTTGCTTTCCAATACCATACAGAACAATGGTAACAAGAGACCTATTTAGAAATACTATGTGCCTTACATAAAAAACCCAGTTTGCAACAATTGCTGGTGTTAGAATTGCAGGATCAGACCAATCACTCCACAGTAGTGGTTTTCAAATGGTGGTCTAGTGTTACCTTCTGTCTGTTGTTTAACCAGAGAGCAGACATAAAATGTAGACAAAGTATACACTTATCTTTACCACAACATCAACCAAAGTCCTAAAGGAGAAGTTTGACCTTATGTAATATCCATGTGATGTCAAAAGAATTCAACAAGGAACATAGACACTCAGCTGCAGAATCATGTTTTATGTTGTGTAGTGCATTTGGAACATTTTCAAAGTGCTCAGATTATTCTGAAACTGTATTATATTCAGCATCAGAAAGCTGGTTTTATCAAAGTTATACAAATGGATATCATAACTCCAAACTTCATGGACCTTCCTACAAGAACATATTTCAGTATGGTAGTCAGTCAAACTGCCTGCTCAGTTGCTAATAAAGATTAATAAATATTTCTGCTGAACATAGTGCCCTACTGTTATGACCAAGAAATTAGGCTGATATTTAAGTTATATACCAGGTTCCAGCCCTCTCTGCCTGCATCATCTAAGACAAGGATGCCTATCTTTGCTAGTGGCTTGTTTAAGATATTAGAGTTGAAAATGCAGTCTGTTGCCAAAATAAAGATTAAAATGATCCCTACTGCCTTAGTGACCAGATATGCTTTTTGCAGGAATGGAAGGGGGATAGGATTTCTTTTCGGAGTGGTGAAAAGGCTCCAAAGGACAAAGAAAGTGATCAGGTTTGCTTATGATCCTTACCTATAACTGTCTTGGAGTCACTGAGAGGCTTGAAACATGGTAGAGGTAACATAAGGTTTCTGAGTGTGAGATGCTACCTCCTGATACAGAGTTGAAGCTTCTTTAAGTAGCCAAACTGTCCCATGTTTATATAAAGGTCTTGTCTAAGCTTTTAAAAATAGAATGGTTAGACACTGTGTCCTGAAGGGCTGAAAAAAATGTAGGCTGAATGTGTCTCCACAATTTTTCCCAAAGCCTCTGGTTTGTGTCCAGCTTTGGAAAGCATGGTCCTAGCTTTTATAACTTTTTTCTTTAGTATTAAGATTCCATATAGCCTTTGCCTACATGAACTCCATTATGATTTTCTCTGCTAACAGATCTCAAGCAACTCTAACTTCTCCCAGTTAATTTTCAAAGCCTCAATTTGTCTCCGGGTTTATGATAGAAGGGTGGCTTTGTTTGAGGCGGTATTCTAAATATATGCAATTTCATACAAATATGTATATAGTATCAGAAGGTCCTTCAGGAAGTTAGTATTATTTCCAAATTTGGGATCAAAGCATATTATCATAATCTTCCAAGACAAGATAATGAATAATTAATAAATTAATAAATTAATGAATAAATTTAAAGCCCAAGTATGCATGGGAAAATAGTCTATATAGGAAATATATAGCCTGCTGAGGCGACAAGCAACTGCCATCATGGATACCAACATTTATCACTCTCTTGAGATCCATTTTATAGGTACACCCAGATATCTCTGGTACTGTGCAATCTTATTTTGCGATGATGCCATTTAGAGTAATACCTTCTGATGTTTTTCACCTAAAAAGGAAACATTTGATTCTCTAACAGGGAAATAGGAGTCTCCAGCCCTTAATAGGCAACCAGACAGAAACTGTGATCATTTGTTTGGAGAATGGTGACTGAAATGATGCTCACAGCTCTCTCTTGCAGCAGATCTAGTGTCCTCTCTGTGTCCTTGGTGGGGAGAGATGGGAGAGAAGGAGCTTTCTTCAGGATCTACAGTTTAAAAGGAGCATGTCTATTCTTGATTTGCTATCCCGTATTGTGTTTAGGGAACACTGATATTTGGATCTGTTTGGGGATTGTGGGCAGAATATGCCAAAGCAGAAGCAGGTGAAATCTCCTTGACTGACTCTAGGTATTCAAATCTGATGCCCACTACTACACTTTAACAGAGGCCCAAAGGGTCAGCTGAGCATTGCAAAACCCAGGTAGCATTAGACAGACTCATGCAGACGTATGAGACAGTCTTTTGGAGGCTGCCAATATCTGGAGACACGGGGGTTCTGGCTGGAGCTCTGGCCAGGGCATTGCAGGAGAGCTCCAGGAGGGGGGAGAAGGGACTACTGCTTTTACTGTACTTCCCAGACTTGCAAGAGTTGTTTCCATACTATAGTTGTTTATTATTTTTTTTAACAGGAATTTGATTGGCTTCAAAGAGTTAGTTTGTCTACTTTCCAGGCAGTTAAACTTCCCATGGCCTGGCCTTACATTCACTGCAATTGAAGTTGATTTGTTTTGCTTGAAGAAGACACTGCTCTGTGAGGATGCAGCAATAGCACACAAATATCCATCTACCTTAGTTTTTGAGAATTCACCCAGTGCCTGCTCGGATAGTGAACATTTTATATAGCTGTCCTAATGAAGACAGGAGCTTTGTGGGTTTTTCTGGAGTGAGGAAGAAGATTAAAGAACAAGCAGTAGAAGTCTTTTAGGGGTTAGTTCTCCAAGGATTAGTTAATTTTCCCTTTGACCTCCATAGTGCTTGGACAAATAAGCTCTTTAGTTTTAGAGTCTAGAAGCAGATTAGCATGTTCATTAGGCCCAAGCCAAGTGGTTTAGGCCATCAGTTTCAGTTTCAAAAAGTGCTGTTGCCATAACAAAGGTTTATGCATAGGACCATATGTTTGGGATAGACTGCTGTAAAGTCAGGGCAGCCTACATGGTGAAAAGCAGGGGTTCATATCCACTGTGTGTGTTGGAAAAGCTGCTAAGTCTGCATGACTTTCCAAGCACAGAATGAAGGGGAGAAGCCAGGGGATGTGGTCCCTATCACAGCATGCTGCAGCCAAAGAGTCGTTGCAGAAAAGAGATAGATGATGGCAGTGCAAAATTCTTTATAGAGTGGTGAGAATGGCTGTACAGAGCAACATTCGTCATCATTTAATTGGTTTAATAGAATAATCTATAACATTTCTGCAGGGAAATATTGCAGTATTTAAAATTAGAGCTGTGGGAACTCAGCGGGGAAAAATCTGTCTGGCAAGAAACTTGCATTTGGTTTGTTTTTTGGGTTTTTTTCTTTAAGAAATTGAAAATGTCTTTCAACTTTGTGAAGCTGAGCACAGCCACAATAAAGCCCACAGAGAATTCAGATGCCAAAGAAAAATATTAAAACTAGTGGTTGCAGAGCCAAACAGTGGGCCTTAATATTTTTTCTTATCATTGCAGAATGGATCATATGCAATAGAAGGAATGTGGGCATTACAACACATAACCTTTGATCTTGCTTGCCAGTTCAGTTTTTTTCTAGCACAAATCTAGAACTACCTCAGTAAAGGTCACAGTTTCGTGTGATATCGGCCAAGGCTAAGTGGAGAGTGTGGAAGAGGATTTTCTTGCTGGTGACCGAATTTTTCAAAACAGTTGCCCACTTCTGCTGAGTTGTTGCCATGCTGAGCACTTTTCCATGACGAGCCTTAATTTAATTACATTGTTTAAACTATTTAATTCTATTAAACATCGAGTCTTTGCCAAAAAAGGATGCTGGTGCTGCATATAAAGTAATTTTATAGTTTCAGTATCAGAACCTCAAGGATTTCCGAGTTTTCAAAGTCCATTCACAGATTTTCCAACCAGGGGAATCTAGCTGCAGAAACCAAAATATTTCATAAAGGCAGGTAGCAAATAAAGCTCATCCCATGTTTTCGTTTTTTAAATGGGGGAAGAGGAGAGAGGGGAAAGAGAGGTTTTGTTCAAAGTCACAAAACTGATCAAGAATGGGAAGAATCACTAGCAACATGTAAGTGTCCTGAATCCCACAGCCCAAGAAGACTAAGGATTGAAAGGAGAGTACTGGAATGGGTTAGATATTTCTCAGAAAGGGGCAAGGGGTTTGTGATATGTACACCTGCAGTAATTTCAGTTGCTGAACAAGCACAGGTATCCACCTTGGGTGTGCATCACACAACCTATATGAATTTACCTTCCTAGGTAATAGAGAAATCTTTGAAAAATTTGTTTCCTTGATACCTCTTTATGGGGGGGGGTGTATATATATATTCCTATAGATTTATAGAGGAATCAGATAGTCAACTGCAGCCTTTCTTGGGCCATGGAAGGGCCAAGAAGGGCATTTCTGCTGGAGGAATAGATTTAGCATTGTTTTGACAGATCCACACTAATGTAAAAAAACTGGCTCATGGAACTATGGTGCTTGCTAGCTTAATGTCTAGTATGGCTTCCTAGCAGTAGATTAAAAATAGCAGAACTTGGCTTTATATATGGAAATACAAATTGCCATGATGGAGGGAAATCTTTCTGCGTTGGCGGTGTTAATTTGAATAGATTCTTTTATTAGTGGTTTTTTTTATCACAGCATGAACCTCAAAAAGGTGTTGGCCTTTTATTTTAAGGGGAGGAACTGAAATGTAAATGGTGATACCGTCTAAAACTGCTTGCAAGCTGTCTGCTAAGTGAAGGCCAAAACTGCATATGCAGGTGTATTGGGTTTACGGGGCAAGATTTTGGTAGCAGGGGGGGTACAAGGGTGGCTTCTGTGAGAAGCTGCTAGAAGTTTGTCCCATGTCCAAGAAAGTCAATGCCAGCCAGCTCCAAGATGGACCCGCCGCTGGCAAAGGCTGAGCCAATCAGCGACGGTGGTAGCGTCTCTGTGATAACAGATTTAAGGGGGGGGGGAAGAACTGCACAACAGCAACAGCAGCCGGAAAGAGGAGTGAGAATATGTGAGAGAAACAACCAAGGTCAGTGAAGAAGGAGGGGGAGGAGGTGTTCCAGGTGCCAGGGCAGAGATTCCCCTGCAGCCTGTGGTGAAGACCATGGTGAGGCAGGCTGTCCCCCTGCAGCCCATGGAGGTTAATGGTGGAGCAGATATCCACCTGCAGCCCTTGGAGGACCCCACGCCAGAGCAGGTGGATGCACCCAAAGGAGGCTGTGACCCCGTGGGAAGCCTACACTGGAGCAGGCTCCTGGCAGGACCTGTGGACCCTGTGGAGAGAGAGGAGCCCACACTGGAGCAGGTTTGCTGGCAGGACTTGTGACCCCATGGGGGACCCACGCTGGAGCAGTCTGTTCCTGAAGGACTGCACCCTCTGGAAGGGACCCACGCTGGAGCAATTCATGAAGAACAGCAGCCTGTGGGAAGGACCCATGTTGGAGAAGTTCATGGAGGACTGTCTCCCATGGGAGGGACCCCATGCTGGAGCAGGGGAAGAGTGTGAGGAGTCCTCCCCCTGAGGAGGAAGGAGTGGCAGAGACAACATCTGATGAACTGACTGCAACCCCCATTCCCTGTCCCCCTGTGCTGCTCAGGGGGAGAAGGTAGAGAATTCGGAAGTAAAGTTGAGCCTGGGAAGAAGGGAGGGATGGGGGGAAGGTGTTTTAAGATTTGGTTTTATTTCTCATTACCCTACTCTGATTTGATTCATAATAAATTAAGTTAATTTCCCCAAGTCGAGTCTGTTTTGCCCATGACGGTAATTGGTGAATCACAGAATCACAGAATCACAGAATCGTATAGGTTGGAAAAGACCTTTAAGATCATCAAGTCCAACCGTTAACCTAACACTACCAAGACCACCACTATACCCTGTCCCTAAGCACCTCATCCAAACGTCTTCTAAATACCTCCAGGGATGGTGACTCAACCACTTCCCTGGGCAGCCTGTTCCAGTGCTGGACAACCCTTTCAGTGAAGTAAAATTTCCTAATATCCAGTCTAAATCTCCCCTGGCGCAACTTGAGGCCATTTCCTCTCGTCCTATCACTTGTTACCTGGGAGAAGAGACCGACCCCCACCTCTCTACAACCTCCTTTCAGGTAGTTGTAGAGAGCGATAAGGTCTCCCCTCAGATTCCTTTTCTCCAGGCTAAACAACCCCAGCTCCCTCAGCCGCTCCTCATAAGACTTGTGCTCTAGACCCTTCACCAGCTTCGTTGCCCTTCTTTGGACACGCTCCAGCACCTTAATGTCCTCAATGTCTCTCTTGTAGTGAGGGGCTGTGGCGGTGCGCCCCCCCCCTGCTCCCTGCACAAGCAGTAACCATCAGTGGGAGTCATCCTGATAATAGCTGCATCCAGCTTATGCTGGACCTTGAGGACGAATGGCAACAATGTAGCCAAGGGTTGCCTGAAGCAGGGATCTAAATGTCTTGCTGATATGCAAATATGACCATAAGTCAATCATCTTACTCCTTAAATAGTGGACAGCCCAGGGCCCTTTGAGCTCTCCTGCACGGCAGCGGGCTGCACGCCAGGACCTCCCCTTGAGCAGGGACGCCTCTCAAGGTTACTCCTCAAGGTTGAGAGATTCCTTGCCGCAACAGGTCCTCGGTAAGTGACTAATAGCATGCTAAACTTGGAAATCTTAGCTAAGAGATATAAAGGATTGACTGCGCACATATAATCCTTTAGACATAAACTGTTGACCAAGTCTGGGACTGGGACTGGATCTAGCCGCACCTAGACTCCTCTCTGAGAAGGAGTTTAGAAAGCAAGGGGATACTTTTCCGAACCTCATGACTCAAGCGGGAGGGTCTCCCTGACAGTTTTGTCTGACCCTGTCCTCTATGCAGTAAATAATCAAGTGTGCCTTGCCATCAAATCTTGTTAAAACACTGTCGCATTGAACTTTGTTAACTCCCTATTCTGTATCAATAAACTACATTTTTACTTCTCTCTTGTGAGTGAAGTGCACGCTCACTCCATCCACGACAGGGGCCCAAAACTGAACACAGTAGTCGAGGTGCGGCCTCACCAGTGCCGAGTACAGGGGCACGATCACTTCCCTAGTCCTGCTGGCCACACTATTTTTGATACAAGCCAGGATGCTATTGTCCTTCTTGGCCACCTGGGCACACTGCTGGCTCATATTCAGCCGGCTGTCAACCAACACCCCCAGGTCCTTCTCTGCCAGGCAGCTTTCCAGCCACTCTTCCCCAAGCCTGTAGCGTTGCATGGGGTTGCTGTGGCCCAAGTGCAGGACCTTGCACTTAGCCTTGTTGAACCTCATACAATTGACCTCAGCCCATCGATCCAGCCTGTCCAGGTCCCTCTGCAGAGCCTGCCTACCCTCAAGCAGATCAACACTCCCACACAACTTGGTGTCATCTGCAAACTTCCTGAGGGTGCACTCGATCCCTTCGTCCAGATCATTGATAAAGATATTAAACAGAACTGGCCCCAATACTGAGCCCTGGGGGACACCACTTGTGACCGGCCACCAATTGGAGTAAACTCCATTCACCACCACTCTTTGGGCCCAGCCATCCAGCCAGTTCTTTACCCAGCGAAGAGTACACCCATCCAAGCCATGAGCAGCCAGTTTCTCCAGGAGAATGCTGTGAATGATCTCTCCCTGTCCTTGTCTTGACCCATGAGCCTTTTGTTATATTTTCTCTCCCCTGTCCAGCTGAGGAGGGGGAGTGATAGAGCGGCTCTGGTGGGCACCTGGCATCTAGCCAGGGACAACCCACCACAACGGGTTTCTAAAGTTAGACACATTCTTATCTCTGTTTTGGCGATTTAGTAAGTGTACTTGTAGTCTATCAGGAGCTGGTGGAAGGCCAGGACTTACGTAAAGTAGATAAGGGGGATTCAGACGGGAACATGGAACGTCTAAACAAGAATTACTGTCCTTGGGAGAGAAGCACATCCTGGAGAAATATGGAAGCTAATTAAGATGTTTTGGGAACCATCTGAAACTACTAGTAGAAGTGTGATAAGGAGCACCCTCATGTGAACTATCCTCATTATAATACTAAAAGTCACACCCCTTGAGCTGGAGACCCTGGCCCAAGCAGAGACCCCTCACCTTTGAGCGTACGCAGAATATTAAAGTAGCACTGTAGCTTTAAGTTGAAATAAGAGAAATGTAGACCAATAGAAAACTGCTTTGTGTAATTACTTATGCATTTGCATAACTAGACTGTATAAATACTGTACCTGCATGACCGAACTTTGTGCTAGCTTTGTGGAGCTACCACCTAGCACCCATCTCTGCGCAGACATGAAATAAAATACCTCTGCCCTGTGTGTATATTGGCGTCTCGCACACTGGGTAAACGACCTCACACTTGTGGGATAACATACTCACATTCAAAGTGCTGAGAGCCTCCTGATCGCACTAAGATAAATGGAAGCTGCATTTCTGAATATCAACACTTACATGCCAAAATGCAGTTGTCCTGTCCTGGCTATCTGCAGACAGAAAAATAAGGTAGATGATCTCTTTGCAGTACTTGAAAATAAACTTATTTTGCTGACAGAAGCATTCAGCTGTGCTCTTGTAATTTTTTGCCTGGGTTGCATATGTATGAGTCCAGTAGGCAATGTTTTGAATCTAATTTTTTCTCACAGTATTGAGGCCTGGAACAAAATGGAATTTACAGTGTGTTCTTGGAGAATGAATTGTATTCCCTTTCACCCTCAGAAAATTTCTAGTGTAGTAAAAACCTCTATATAATTTTTCTAACCTCTAAAAATAACTGACTGTTACCTAATGCAAAAATCATGAAATTATTTAGTACAGATCTAGCCCCTTCATAATATATTGACCTAATTAAAATACATCAGCATCCTCTAAGACAAGAGAGGCATAATGTGGCTATATTTATCATTGAGAATGTTGTTCAAATGCATTTCTATCAAACGAGGATGTTAAAGAACTGCAGCATTACCCTGGGATTTCATGTTTGCTATTAAGCTCTGCAGAATAAACACTCAGGTAGTGAAAAGAGAAATCAAACCCTTCTCCTACCTTATAATGTCCTAGCTTTAAAACAAGATTGCATTTTGCTAAGTTTAGCAAGTCAGCAGTTTTCTTTCCATCCTATAGAAAGTTCTGGAGAAAAAATATGCCAATAACCTGATTTCCATATTCATAAAAGCTCCCAGGCATGGAAAGTGGCTCTTTCTTTCTGAATAAACATTCTCCTCGAGCTCGGTGGGAAGAGGTGCCAAAGAGACAGTGTGAGACTGGTGTTCATGGGGGGTGAGGGGCTAGCAGAGAGACACATACGTAGCCAGTTAGGAGGAACATACAATTTCTAACTTAGAGGAACAGGTTAAGAAGAGGATTCCTCAGTTTCCTGAGTATGTAACAGATCTAAATGGGCTCCATCAGGTGATTCAAGCAGATCTGACAACCGAACTGTCCCAAATTGCCCTCTAGACTTTTCAGTCACTTCCCATTGACTCTATATGAAGAAACTTGATATCCACATCCCTTCTTCAAAAACCTCCAGAGTTTTCTGGGGGACTGCTGAATATTACCAGTTTTAAAATCTTCCAAGGATTATTTTGATATCCCTTTAGAACACTTTGATAAAGATGCACAGGAGGTATTTTGGGGTAGCAAAGGAAATTCATTCACTTCAAACTAGAGCTGCTCAGGAAAATATGATTAGACTGATTTGGTATGTGTCTCCCAGGCAATATTCTGCATGGCTGAATCTGTAGAATCCAGCAGGCTTAACACAGTTGCATCAAATAACCACAACAAAGTATTTCCATTGGTACATCTTTTTACAAGCTCCTTGTCCTCTATCATCTCACCACTATCATACAAATGTTAGATTTTAAAATGAAATGTTATAACATGTAAGACTTCATACTAGCTATGCCCATGCTGAGAAAATAGGCATTAAAAGTAACCTTTGACTTTTTGAAAACAGTTCTTTCATTATATCGAACAGCCTAATAAATTACTCTCTATCAGGGAATTGCATTTTGGCTTGGAAACAATGACCTTGCAGACCACTCTACGTAAATTAAGACTTGAGAGTAGTTTTCAAACCTAGTCTTCTGCTGTGCCCAGTTTATACCTCTGATCAGGAGATAACAATGCAGCCATTTCAGGCAAGGACAAGAGAATAGTGGAAAATCTTTGCTTGGTTCAAGGCAATAGTAACAGATTGTACTACTAAGTAGAGCAGGACATTTGGAGATTGAGTGGGTAATGTTGTTCTTGAGGTATATGTGAATCAGGACAGAGACTCTAAGAACAGCAGAAGTAGGAGGGCTGTAAGTAAAGAAAATAAGGTGTGGAAAAGCATGAGATTAATGTATGCAATAGAAGATACCACATTTCTGTGTGTATTGTATGGCACACAATACTTTAAGGAGGTTGCTGGGCAGCAGAGTAGAAGGTGTCTAAGCTAGGAGGTTCTCTTCCCTGCTGCTGCAGAGCATATTCATGTCGTCTGGGTGGGGAGGGGAACCTGTTAGAGTCCAGAGCATAAGAGATGTTACCAACAGGGACCCTGCAGTTTACAGCCTGAATGCAGTCTGAAACTCCGTGAGTTCATTCTACAAATATGCAGGATAGGAACAAATTATACTACAAGAGGATCACCTTCTGCTCTCTCCCCAGAGCAGAATCCAGCCCCTTCAGTTTATGGAATTCCTCTTCATTTTCATAACATAATTCCCGCATTCCCATGCAACCCTTTGTAGAAGATCCAACCATGCAACTTGTTTTCAGGGAATGGTAAAACTTTGTTATTGACAACTGGGTCTCCGGTGCATCAGAAATGTTCATGCACTGTCTCTGCTTGTGTGTCCTGAAAGATTTCTGCATTAAGGTGTGCTTTAGTAAAGTGAAACTGATAGCAATAAAACTCATTAGAAATGTTCCTACATGTCATAGAAACCTTTAAGAGAAGCATAGGCATTCTGCAGATATCTCCATATTGTTCCCAGAATAGGACCTAAGATATTAGTAGATAAACAGTAAATATATACTCTTCATATCACTTTTTGAGGGTGTTTCTGCAATTATGATCAGAAAACACACATGCTGATAGCATTCCAAAACATTCTGATTTGGGGTGTAATTCTCCATACTTAGTTTTTGCATCTCATGAATTCATATCTGGTTATATTTGAGCTGTGAGGTTAACCTTGACTTTATGATGCAGAACATGGAAAACAGTATTTACTGGTCTGAGAGAATGTAGAGGAGTATAATTCCCTATTTCCCATTACCAACCACGCCACTGTCCAGGAAAAGCAAAGCTAATGTGTATAGGTGATGTCAGGAGTGGATAACTAATGGTCTCAAATGCTGTAGAGAAATTCCCTAAGATGAAGCTGGGATATGTTTCCTTTGCCTGTAGAAAAGAGCAAGAGCAGCTTTTGTGGTTAGCTCTTCCAAGTTCAAACTCGTGAAAGGGAATTACAGCTAAGTAATTCACAGGGTCCATAGTGTCCATCCATTCAGATGGATTTGGGGTTTGGGGGGTTTTCTTGTTGTTGTGGTTTTTGTAATGCTCTATCACTTCTGGCATGCCTTTGGACCACACAGCTAGTTCTGAACCAAACAGGAACAGGAAATGTATAATTCTTGGATACAGTACTTTAGACATAGTCTGCTTAGTGCTCAAATTCCTCTGTATAGTATGTGTTCCATCTTGCAGTATAGGATGTTATTGTATATAATCTATCAAGACAGCACCAATTAGAATTATTTTAGTTTTTAAACTACTGTTATAAATTTAGAAGCTGCTGGATGTTAGAAGAACATTTTTTGTAGAAGTAGTTGTCCCCTAAGGGAAATTTAAAGAAATTATCTGGAAGAAAACATAAGTGTGTTAGCATGCTTATCCAAAGGCACTCCTCTTGGCAGTTACTAAGATCAAAGAAAAACTGGAGGACAAATTACCAAATGCCAGGTCTTGTATAAAGCTGAATCTTGAGGGCAATTTCTTGTCTTTGGTTGAAATGATTATTTTGAAAGTGAATCTTGAAGCTCATTTTGGCAACTAACTCAAAGAGATACCTGACTAGAAGGAAAAGTTCAAATTCTGTTTTCATTAAGTAAGCAAAATAGTCACTGAGAGAAACATGCAAATGTGCTGTTTAATAAAAAATCAGTGAAAGTTTTGCTCTGTTAAGGATTTATTTGTTTATTTAAAAAAAAAGGTAACTATGTAATCTATTATGTAGCCATTATAGTCACTGCATAGCTCATCCTATCACACTGCTGTCTTTACTGCTTTGATAAAATCAAGTCACAAATGGAGAGAAGCTGGATGAGCTGAGCCTGAGCACATTGCATTATATTGGTGGGGTGGGCAGGGAAAACATAGAGAAGAATTCACAGCCACATAGCTATCTCCTTTGGTGGAAGTACTTTCCTTTACAGACCAACAGCTTGGTTTGTTCAGCCCAGAGTTCACAAATTCTCTGGGACTATTGCAGGGCACAAAGACCTTATATAGCTGTATTAATGAGTAGAGTGATATGGCATCTTTCTCTGGTTAGACAATGACCCATTCTGACTCTCAGTGACCCCTCCTCATTTATTCTCGCTTCTATTACACCTTGGCTACATTGCAGCAGTTGTGATATACTGCAGTAAGAGCTTCCTGTAGGAAGCTCCATCTAATCAAGAAAATTTGCAGCTTGTCTTCTCAAAAACAGAGGTATGGGTCATAGGTTCTGTTGTGTTATAGTTGTGTTACTAGAAAAATAGACTTACCTGCTTCTTCTCAAGCAAAGGCATGCTTAATGAAGTCTATCAGCATCTTCTACCCTAACAAAATGAATGTGCTAACGATAAACATACAGCAAATTATTACTGGAAAATAATAATTTCCAGCATTTATTCACCCTCAATGAAGAGGCTTGGGGTTTTTTTTCAAATATATCTAATAGGAATTTCCCATGCTGTATCTTGTGTCCATTTCCCATCCTTTCACCATGCACATCTGAGAAGAATCTGACTCAATCTTCTCTATAATGACTGATTAGGTAGCTGAAGACAGCAATTAGATTTAGCTCAGGCTGAACAAACCCAGCCTTTTCTCTCAGCTTTTTCTTGTACATCAAATGAGGGAATATGGGGTGCTTTGCAAAGGTGCCTGTACAGGTGATGAGGGGGCAGAGTCCCTGGGCACATGACATAATACACCAAAATATCTACCTAGTTGCAGCCATAAGTTAATGTAAATAATAATTTATGGTGGTAGCAGTTTATAAAACTCCAACTTCTCCTTGCCTTTCACACGTAAGTGATCACTGATTTTGTCTATGCAAGTAAGGATTGTTCTGATAAAGCGGAGGGTAAATATGAGCAAATAATATTCATAGATGTGGCAGGTGAGTGACTGTGTATAAATTACCTACAATAGCAAAACTGCCTCTGAGTTCTTTATAAAGTCCCTCTCCATGCCAAAAAAATAGCAGAGACTCTCCTGAAGCACAGGCTCCATCCAAGCAGCTGGTACTGTGAACTCTGGAGATTTCCAGCCCAGTTTCTAGGGTGTCGATCATGATGGCAACCATCATAAAAGCATGATGGAGACTTTGGGAACAGGAAAATCTCAGAGAAGAGAATCAATGGTGAGATTCTTTCCATAGGAATTAAATCCATGGGTCACTTGTATCCAAGCAATGAAGAAATAAATTTCTTGCCCTAGGCTATAGGGAAGCCCTCCTGTGTTGGGCTTGTTTACCTGGATTTTGCATGTTGGAATGGATTTAGCCCTTAGATACTGAATCACTGTAACAGATGTTCTTTTGATCCTGCACAATGAGAACTGTCAAAACAAAGAAAAGTTATCAGAAAACACTAGTACTGCTAACAATTTACTTTATGTGACATAAATTATAGGAAAATCAAACAATGAAGAATGTAAACACCCTAGAATTTGGCCCGATATATATTCTAAAGTGTTTCTTCAATGATTAAGAGATTTTATGCTTTTAGGGCAAAGTAGGACATATTTCTTAAAGGATAAATGCTCAATCTGTCAACCTGCTTTCAACATTTTATTTTGCGGTCTGTTGAGAGGCGAGACTTCTCTGATGTCAGCTATGTTTTGAGAAACAGCAGGCGCTAACTACTAGCTCTGAGTTAAAAGTAGTATGTTAGAAAATTGAGATAGGCATCATAATGTTTGATTCTCTTTTAGAATGAAAAAGTTCCGAACAATCTAAATGTGAATTTATACTGATTACAACCAACTTTTAAAAAACTGTTTTCAAGAAACATTTCCCCCACCCACCCTCCACCAAACCCAAACAAGTTCTTTACATTTGAGCTAATATGTTGTGTCAGGCTCTGGCCTAATGTAAATTTGGTCAAGTTAGAAGCCTTCAGTAAGGGGCTTAATAACAAACACTGACAGAGCCAGGTATCATTATATTTATCTTTCAGGCATTATATAACATCAAAAGGAATATCTGGGTTCTTCAACAGAGGCTTTGTTTAAAAAATATATATTATATATGTGTTTAGTGCAATCTTTTATCACTCCTCAGGAACACTACTTTGTCTTTGGAGGAATATTTGGCAGGATATTTTATTGGTTTAAATGCATACACAGCTGACATAAATTACTATAATAAATGTTCCATCACTTCCCCTCTGGGTATAGGGCAAAGAACCAATATCTATGTTCCCCTGTTGCATTATATAAAAAGGTTGGATAATCACAAATGGATGTTGGAACAGTTCACGGTACTGGTACAAGGGCTTTCAGTACTGTGCTGCCTTGCATGCTTGGATTCCCTGCAATGGCTTTAGGGCAAGGTTTGTTATGTGAGGGCTACAAGAAAGAGCCCCTCTCATTTATTCCCCTCCACAGTTACAGATATGCAACAGGCATATTAGGTATTAATGGTAGTGCTGAAGGGATTGCCCTGAGAGCTGCTGAGCTCTCTGGACTTGTTTCAGCCATGTGCCTAGAGTCAAGCTGAGGAGCAGGCTCATTGACTTCAGCTTAACTATCCTGATGAGCAGGACAGAACATCCACAGAGCTCAGGCAACTTGGACACATCAGATCTTCAATAAAATGGTTATGAAAAAAAGACAGGAGCAATCAGGAAGAAAACTGAAGGGGGGGACAAGAAATAAGCTGAGGTTTGGCTGATGTAGAGCAGGACTGAATGTAACTCTGCTCTGAGAAGGGACAGATGTTGGGGAAGGGACTGGGAAACTCTATTTGTACAACCACACAAAGTGAATTGTGAACGTAAATATGGAGTTGCTTATATCTGAATACATGCTGCTTGTATGTGTGACAAAGTACAAATGATCAGACTGATGGGAAAGGAAGCAGATTGACAGCAACTCCTGTGACAGATGAGGGAGTGCTGACAAATCACTTTTTATCTGCATTTCATAGACTAGGTTGAAAAGGAAAGTATATTTATAGCTGTGTTTCCATAGTATAAAATTTACTGCAAATTTTAATGAGAACAAAACTTGACTAGCTTCCCTGGTATTTAGGACACATTTGATTTCTGGGGCATTGGCTCAGTTATTTCATGGGGGAAGAGCTTATATGCAAGACTGGATGTGTATGTTAGGAATAGTAAAAACAAATATTAACACCAGGTATAGTCTCATGCAACTACACAGTCAGCTTGTTCAGGTAGTTCAAGTGGCTGAAAAGTAGCCCAACAACAATAAAAAGGGAATCAAATCAACACCTTAACTTGGTTTATGTTGCTACCGCATGAATGCTGTTTCTGGCATGCAGAGAGGGTGTGGCCATATGGCAGCCCAGGCTTAGATTGGCTTAAATTGTTCTGTAATGCCAAAAGCTTCAGTGACAAACATGTGGTCAAAATAACAGATACTCATAGCATCATGATCATATGCAGAGATAAAAAGTTAGATTTCAGTAATGTAGAAATGTATTTAGATGTGCATTGAATTAATAATGCACAGCCATTGAGAAAAAATTTATATCATGCCTTCTAACTGACACCAGACATTCAAGAGTTAATATAAAGATTTTCTAACGAGATGCTTTCTTATGAAAACACAGTACTTGAGGTGGATGGAAACTAGAATTACCATTCTGTGGATAATTCAGACACTACAAAAATGTTTGTTCCAATTTAAATCAGAACAGAAAGTAAAGATTACCACTGAAGCAAAACCTTTCAAACATTAAAATTTATGACTCATTGTCCTGGTTTCAGCTGAGATAGAGTTAATTTTCTTCCTAGTAGCTGGTATAGTGCTGTGGTTTGGATTTTAGTATGAGAATAACAGTGATAACATGCTGATGTTTCGGCTGTTGCTAAGCGGTGTTTACACTGGTCAAGGACTTTTCAGCTTCCCATGCTCTGCCAGGTGCCCAAGAAATTGGAGGGGGCACAGCCAGGACAGTTGATCCAAACTGGCCAAAGGGCTATTCCATACCATATGGGGTCATGCTCAGTATATAAACTGTGGGGAGTTGGCCGGGGGGCAGTGATCGCTGCTCAGGGACTGGCTGGGCATCGGTCGGTGGGTGGTGAGCGGTTGTATCACTGGGGTTTTTTTCCCTGGGTTTTGTTCCTCTCTTGCTCTCTTGTTGTTTTCCTTCCCATTACAATTTATTATTATTATTATTATTATTATTTTGTTGTTGTTCCAATTATTAAACTGTTCTTATCTCAACCCACGAGTTTTCTTACTTTTGCTCTTCCGATTCTCTCCCCCATCCCACTGGGTGGGGGAGGGTGAGCGAGCGGCTGTGAGGTGCTTAATTGCTGACTGGGGCTAAACCACAACAGTCCTTTTGTGCGACCAACGCAGGGCACGAAGGGTTTGAGATAATAACAGATTAACCAGAGCGCATTAAGGAATTTAGATCTGTTAGTAGTTGCAGGCCATGATATTGATTCATCTGTTCTTGGTATTGGTTTATCTGCTCTGCACCATGCTCATTTTTTTGCTGTACATGTTAAAGATCGGTGTTGGTTTTTGCAGTTTGCTGTGCTCTGCTTTAATTGGTGATGTTTTGCCTGGGAGATTTGTTATTAAAACAGTGACCTTGGGTTTATTTTGGTATCTAAGTATCTGAAACCGTTACTGTATGTCAGGTACCACCTTATAGAGACAATTAGCACTTATACCTCTTCTTCTGAGAGGTGTTTTATGGATGAAATACAGAATGGCACCTTTACTACTTTCTTCTACAATGTTTCCTCCTTTGTTACAATAACTTTTCAGTATCTTGAACATCCTTGGGTAGTTAAGATACATCTATTGGTATTGCTTGGGAATATTGTTTTGGTTTTGTCTAAGGTTAGTAAGCAATTTAAGAATATCATCCAGAGATCTGCCCCAAGGCCAGATAGTTATGAGTGGCAGGGTGTGTGGGATAGCATGGGAAAATGCCTAGGACGGTGGGCACCTCCAGTGTTTTGGAACTTCACCCCTGAACAAGTGCAGAATCCTGAAAAATTAGTAGAATATTTGGAAAAAGTATGCTGTCACCCTGCCAATTCTAGGGAGACACAAATCACTGCAATGTGCTGGGGCCTGGTCCATGCCTACCGAGCCCTGTTCAACACTATTCAGAACCCTCAAGGATCTGGTGACAAAATGACAGGCACTGCAGCTACTGCAGCCTCCCCTGCAACAGGCACTGCAGCTGCTCCGGTTCCCCATGCGACAGGCACTGCGGTCACCCCAGCCCCCCCTGCGACAGGCACTGCGGCTATTCCAGCCCCCTCTGCAACAGGCACTGTGGTCACTCCAGCCCCCCTGCGACAGATAATGCGGTTCATCCAGGGAACCAATCCGTGTCAGTATCAGTCGCCCCTATACACAAGAAGAAATCCTGGAAGCGAAGGTCAGCTCGTTTAGAAAGGGAAGATGAAAAACCAGGGCCATCACAAGGAGAGGAAGAGGAAGAACTTGTGGATGAGATGGAAACCACCCGATCCCTATCCCTGAGTGAGCTGCGAGATATGCGAAAAGATTTCAGCCGATGTCCAGGCAAGCACATTGTCACCTGGCTGCTCCGATGCTGGGATAGCGGGGCCGGTACCCTGGAATTAGAGGATAAGGAAGCCAAGCAGCTGGGACCCCTTTCTAGGGAAGGGGGCACTGACAAAGCAATTGGAAAAGGGGCACAAGTCCTCAGCCTCTCGAGGCGACTCCTGTCAGCCATGAAGGAAAGATAAGCCTTCAAGGAAGATGTTGTATATCGCCCCAGGAAATGGACCACCATGGAGAAAGGTATCCAGTACCTGAGGGAATTAGCCATGCTGGAGGTGATTTATGGTGACATGGATGATGAGCAGTCACCCACAGATCCAGATGAGGTCCAGTGCACAAGACCTATGTGGCGGAAGTTGGTATGGAATGCACCATCGTCTTGTGCCAACTCACTGGCAATACTGACCTGGAAACACGGAGAGGGTCCAACAGTGGATGAAGCTGCTAGTAACCTCTGGGAATACGAAGAAAGTATCTCTTCCACCCTTGTCTCAGCTGTGGAGAAACTATCCTGGGAGTTCCAACGGTTCAAAGAAGATATGTCCTACTCCCCACCTATACGGACCAGTGTCTCAGCTATTAGGAGTCAGCGTTCTTCTGCTCAAGGGAGAGGATATAGAGGGTACACACCACGGGGCACCCTATGGTTTTACCTGCGTGACCACGGAGAGGACATAAGGAAGTGGGATGGAAAACCTACCTCGACCCTAGAGGCGCGGGTATGTGAGTTGCAAGGAGAAACAATCACCAAAGGGGGTTCTTCCAGGAAAATTGATACTCCAGTCTCCAGTGGACAGTTCCCCAGACAGAGGAAAAGGGCTGATCTTACTCCTGATTTTAATGAAGGAAATCCTGACTGGTATGAACAAGAAATGGTTAATGAATAACATAACCAGGACTAGAGGGGCCCTGCCTCCAGCCAGGTGGAGGAAAGGGACAACCGGGTTTACTGGACTGTGTGGATTCAATGGCCTGGCACATCAGACCCACAGGAGTATAAGGCTCTAGTAGACACCGGTGCACAGTGTACCCTAATGCCATCAAGCTATACAGGGGCAGAACCCATCTGTATTTCTGGAGTGACAGGGGGATCCCAACAACTGACTGTATTGGAGGCCAAAGTGAGCCTAACTGGGAATGAGTGGCAAAAGCCCCCCATTGTGACTGGCCCAGAGGCTCCGTGCATCCTTGGCACAGACTACTTCAGGAGAGGGTATTTCAAGGACCCAAAAGGGTACCGGTGGGCTTTTGGTATAGCTGCCTTGGAGACGGAGGAAATTAAACAGCTGTCTACCTTGCCCGGTCTCTCAGGGGACCCTTCTGTTGTGGGGTTGCTGAGGGTTAAAGAACAACAGGTGCCAATTGCTACCACAACAGTGCACCAGAGGCAATATCGCACCAACCAAGACTCCCTGATTCCCATCCATGAGCTGATTCGTTGACTGGAGAGCCAAGGAGTGATCAGTAAGCCTCGTTCACCTTTTAACAGTCCCATATGGCCAGTGCAAAAGTCTAATGGAGAGTGGAGACTAACAGTAGGCTATCGTGGCCTGAATGAAGTCACGCCGCCCCTGAGTGCTGCCGTGCCGGACATGCTGGAACTGCAATACGAACTGGAGTCAAAAGCAGCCCAATGGTATGCTACAACTGATATCGCTACTGCGTTCTTCTCGATCCCTTTGGCAGCAGAGTGCAGGCCACAGTTTGCTTTCACTTGGAGGGGTGTTCAGTACACCTGGAATCGACTGCCCCAGGAGTGGAAACACAGCCCTACCATTTGCCATGGACTGATCCAGACTGCACTGGAACAGGGTGAAGCTCCAGAACATCTGCAATACATTGATGACATTACCGTGTGGGGCAATACAGCAGCAGAAGTTTCTGAGAAAGGGAAGAAAATAGTCCAGATCCTCCTGAAAGCCGGTTTTGCCATAAAACAAAGTAAGGTCAAGGGACCTGCACAGGAGATCCAGTTTTTAGGAATAAAATGGCAAGATGGACGTCGTCAGATCCCAATGGATGTGATTAACAAAATAACAGCCATGTCTCCGCCAACTAGCAAAAAGGAAACACAAGCTTTCTCAGGCGTTGTGGGTTTTTGGAGAATGCATATTCCAAATTACAGTCTGATCGTAAGCCCTCTCTGTCAAGTGACCCGGAAGAAGAACGATTTCAAATGGGGCCCTGAGCAACGACAAGCCTTTGAGCAAATTAAACGGGAGATAGTCCATGCAGTAGCCCTTGGGCCAGTCCAGGCAGGGCAAGATGTAGAGAATGTGCTCTACACCACAGCCGGGGAGAATGGCCCTACCTGGAGCCTCTGGCAGAAAGCACCAGGGGAGACTCGAGGTCGACCCCTAGGGTTTTGGAGTTGGGGATACAGAGGATCCGAGGCCCGCTATTCTCCACCTGAAAAAGAGATATTGGCAGCATATGAAGGGGTTCGAGCTGCTTTGGAAGTGGTTGGTACTGAAGCACAGCTCCTGCTGGCACCCCGGCTGCCGGTGCTGGGCTGGATGTTCAAAGAGAGGGTCCCCTCTACACATCATGCATCTGGTGCTACGTGGAGTAAGTGGGTTGCACTGATCACACAACGGGCTTGAATAGGAAACCCCAGTCGCCCAGTAATCTTGGAGGTGATCATGGACTGGGCAGAAGGCAAAGATTTCGGAATATCACCAGAGGAGGAGGTGACGCGTGCTGAGGAGGCCCCACTGTACAATAAACTACCAGAAAATGAGAAGCAATATGCCCTGTTCACTGATGGGTCCTGTCGTATTGTAGGAAAGCATGGGAGATGGAAAGCTGCTGTATGGAGTCCTATACGACAAGTGGTAGAAACTGCTGAAGGAGAAGGGGAATCGAGCCAGTTTGCAGAAGTAAAGGCCGTCCAGTTGGCTTTAGACATTGCTGAATGAGAAAAGTGGCCAGTGCTCGATCTCTGTACTGACTCATGGATGGTGGCCAATGCCCTGTGGGGGTGGTTGCAGCAATGGAAGCAGAGCAACTGGCAGCGCAGAGGCAAACCCCTCTGGGCTGCCGCATCGTGGCAAGATATTGCTGCCTGGGTAGAGAACCTGGTTGTGAAAGTACATCACGTAGATGCTCATGTACCCAAGAGTCAGGCTACTGAGGAACATCAAAACAACCAGCAGGTGGATCAGGCTGCTGAGATTGAAGTGGCTCAGGTGGATCTGGACTGGCAACAGAAGGGTGAATTATTTATAGCTTGGTGGGCCCATGACACCTCAGGCCATCAAGGAAGAGATGCAACATATAGATGGGCTCGTGATCGAGGGGTGGACTTGACCATGGGCACTATTGCACAGGTTATCCATGAATGTGAAACATGCGCTGCAATCAAACAAGCCAAGCGGTCAAAGCCTCTGTGGTATGGAGGGTGATGGCTGAAATATAAATATGGGGAGGCCTGGCAGATCATTATATCACACTCCCACAAACCCACCAAGGCAAGCGCCATGTGCTTACAATGGTGGAAGCAACCACCGGATGGCTGGAAACATATCCTGTGCCCCATGCCACCACCCGGAACACTATCCTGGGCCTTGAAAAGCAAGTTCTATGGCGACATGGCACCCCAGAGAGAACTGAGTCAGACAACGGGACTCATTTCCGAAACAACCTCATAGACACCTGGGCCATAGAGCATGGCATTGAGTGGGTATATCACATCCCCTGTCATGCACCAGCCTCTGGGAAAATTGAACGATACAATGGACTGTTAAAGCCTACGCTGCGAGCAATGGGTGCTGGGACATTCAAACATTGGATACACATTTAGCAAAGGCCACCTGGTTAGTCAACACTAGGGGATCTGCCAATCGAGCTGGCCCTGCCCAATCAAAACTTTTACGCACTGTCGAAGGAGATAAGGTCCTTGTAGTGGACATAAAAAACATGCTGGGGAAGATAGTTTGGCTTACTCCTGCCTCATGCGAAGGCAAGCCCATTTGTGGGATTGCTTTTGCTCAAGGACCCGGGTGCACTTGGTGGGTAATGCGAGACGATGGGGAAGTCTGCTGTGTACCTCAAGGGGATGTGATTTTGGGTGAGAATAGCCAGTGAACTGAATGGTATGATGTTAATTGCTATATAATACTGTGTGTCATCACTTGTATGGTTGCTATATGCCATATCAACAGTATTTCAGTGAGAATCACCCAGATTAATGAAGAATGAGCTTTGATGAAACCAAGCAAAGTGCAGCAGGTATGGAACCAGAACTGGCTTCAGCATGCAACAATCCAACACCACACACCATCTCTCCTGCCCTGAAGGACTGTTATGACAGATGGAGCCCAAAGCAATGGACTAAATGAACTCAACAGACATTTTAGAGGGATGGCCCATAGACCAAGGGAATGCTATCTGTGTGTCTGTATCAAAAGACAGGAAAAGTGGTGGTGATTAATTGGAATGTGTTGGGAAGGGTAGGACCTGGGCATGACGTAGGTGGTATAGAATAAGGGGTGTATAGTGTCCTGGTTTTGGCTGGGATTTTCTTAATTTCTTAATTTTCTCCGTAGTAGCTGGTATAGTGCTGTGGTTTGGATTTTAGTATGAGAATAATATTGATAACATGCTAATAATATTGATAACGGAGCATTTGATGTTGAGAATATCAGATGATGATGATGATGATGAATAAGGAAGTTTCAGGAGGATTAAAAACTATTCATGTTCATTGTTCAGATTAATTTGATTATATGCTGTGGGTTTTTTACAATATTAAGGCAATACAAATATTATCAATAGTCAACTTGAAATACTCATATTGTCAGAGGGATTTTTTTTTTTACTGAAACAGCAAAATTATTGAGATATTATTAGGTTGAAAGTATCAGTCAGCATGTTCCAGTGAAATGTTTCATTTTTGTGCTGGTTTTGGCTGGGATAGAGTTAATTTTCTTTATAGTGGCTGGTATGGGGCTCTGTTTTGGATTTGTGCTGAAAACAGTGTTGATAATACAGGGATGTTTTATTTGTTGCTAAGTAGTGCTTATACTAAATCAAGGACTTTTCAGCTTCCCATGCTCTGCCAGGTGCACAAGAAGCTGGGAGGGGACACAGCCAGGACAGCTGACCCCAACTGCCCAAAGGGCTATTCCATACCATGTGATGTCATGCTCGGTATATAAAGCTGGGGAAGAAGAATGAAGGGGGGACATTCGGAGTGATGGTGTTTGTCTTCCCAAGTAACCGTTACGCGTGCTGGAGCCCTGCTTTCCTGGAGATGGCTGAACACCTGCCTGCCCATGGGAAGGAGTGAAGGAATTCCTTGCTTTGCTTTGCTTGTGTGCATGGCTTTTGCTTTACCTGTTAAACTGTCTTTATCTCAGCCCATGTGTTTTCTTTCTTTTGCTCTTCCGATTCTCTCCCCCATCCCACTGGGGGGGAGGGTGAGCGAGCAGCTGTGTGGTACTTAATTGCTGAGTGGGGCTAAACCACAACAATTTTCAATGAAACTGTAGTTTCCTATGGGAAGAAACTGTTTCACTGAATTTCTGACCATCTTTACATAGTAAAGATGTAAAGTTTTCATCACTACATGACATGTACTACCTGATACATGTGGCCTCATGAGTGTCTTGTCCAAAGCCATGCCAGCTTCCTGTCTTTACTGAGTCTCTACTGAGCCAGCCTACATCACAGTTGTCTTTTTCCCGGTTACTTTATATGGGTGGCTTCTCCTAATTTTAGGTATGTCCAATGCACTGACACCTTTCTCCTCTCTCTTCTCAGTCTAGCTTTTCAGTCTCCTAGAAAACAAGACAAACGAGACAGATTTTGATGCAGAGATTGGTTTTAAAGGTCACATGAAAGAAAAAGACTGAAGATATGAGAGAGAAGAGTAAATCAAAGCTCAAGGTTTCTAGATGGTAGAGTGGGAAAGGATAATGTCAACTTGCACATTTCAGCAGCAGCAGCTATAGCAGGAGCATCAGGACTCATAGTTGAACTTGGTTGCAGTCAGTGTACTTCTTCAACTTTCATGAGTTGCTGTTGCTGTTTATACGTTGATTTGGTCTCTGAACCAAATCAGAAGGCAGATGGCCACCCTTCCCCTTTGGGCTTAATCACCATGTCTTGCCAGCTTGTGTCCAAATAGTTCTTAGTATATGGAAAGCAGATGTGCGGCTGTCCTTACACATTGGTTTTCATGTGCCCTGCCTGTATAATCCCATTACAAACCAGGTGCTGGAGCTAGAATTTTCATTAGTTGTAGGATATTTTTCCTGATTTTGGGGGCAGCAAGATTTCTGTTTAGGAGATTCATCATCTGCTAAATTCCTAGCATGAAGGGATTTGTAATATGTTGTTACTGTTATCTTGGGTACTTTACTGTGAGCTGGGTTGTATCTTTAGCTTCAGAGGACTGGTATTTTAGGCAAGTCAAGTTATTTTTCTACTTCAGTTTCACATAGTTTTCTCTGCTACATCCTGGCCCTGTAAGATAGAGTAAAAGAATCTTTGTACAGCATTCTACAATTCTACAAGATTTTTTTTTTCATTTTATCATTCAGAATATATTCCCTTTAGCAAGAATGCAAGGTTTTGTGGAGAAGTATAAGACAAGGAATGCTTTCATTTCACTTCACAATGATCATACAAGATGAACATTTCCAGTTAGTACTTGGTAATTAGATAGACAGACTCTTTAAAAACTATTAGAACTAATATGGGAATGTAAAGATGCTCAGATGGTGAAAATGAACCTCTGTCTTGAATTCCAGGAAGTCACGTGATAGGGGAAGGCCAGAGTTGATTATTAATCAGAACAATTATATTATAATATCCACATTCTAATGAAAGGAGCTGGATAGCTACTGAAGAAAATTACTGAAGTCAGTCATCTGTATTCCAGGAAGGTTGGCTATTGGTCCAGAAATTGCAGTGTAAGTGTATATCTCTGTCATGATTAAGAGCCAAAAAGGCACATTTATTGCTTTAAAGCACCTCATCTTTATGCCAATATTTTGGAAATTACCAAAAGAATTCATTCTGGAGGAAATTATGCTAGAAGTAATGATCTGGTGGCAAACAGCTAAGGAAAAATGTTTAAGACTGCCAAATAGATATACCTGGACATATTTGCTAGACTGGTAAAAGATCGCTTGCCCCTCTCAACATAACCAGTGAAATCTTGATCAGCATTCATAGACTATAAAGGAAAAATACCTACAGGCTGGAATTTACACTCTCAAAGCAGGAGAACTGTTGTTCTAGGTGTTTATGCAGCCATGTAGTTACCGCTGCAACCAAACACTTTACAGACTGCTACATCAGAGCACAGCTCAGTGAAAGGCTGTTGTGCTTCAGGGAGACCAGGGCAGGCCTGAATGACCATTCATCCATTTTGGTACTGTACTGATTTTGGCTGGGATAGAGTTAATTTTCTTCATAGTAGCTAGTATGGGGCTATGTTTTGGATTTGTGCTGAAAACAGTGTTGATAATACAGGGATGTTTTAGTTATTGCTGAGCAGTGCTTATACAGAGTCAAGGCCTTTTCTGCTCCTCACCCCACCCCACCAGCGAGTAGGCTGGGGGGGGCACAAGAAGTTGGGAGGGGACACAGCTGGGACAGCTGACCCCAACTGACCAAAGGGCTATTCCATACTGTATGACATCATGCTCAGTATATAAAGCTGAGGGAAGAAAAAGGAAGGGGGGGACGTTCGGAGTGATGGCGTTTTGTCTTCCCAAGTAACAGTTACCCGTGCTGGAGCCCTGCTTTCCTGGAGATGGCTGAACACCTGCCTGCCCATGGGAAGGAGTGAATGAATTCCTTGCTTTGCTGTGCTTGCATGCACGGCTTTTGCTTTACCTCTTAAACTGTCTTTATCTCAACCCATGAGTTTTCTCATTTTTCTCTTCTGATTCTCTCCCCCATCTCACTGGGTGGGGAGTGAGCGAGCAGCTGTGTGGTGCTTAGTTGCCAGCTGGGGTTAAACCACGACAGGTACTCAGTGCAGGTGAGCCAAGCCAGTTTCTTTGCCTTCCAGTCTTTTCATTGTTTTTAAATGCCTCCACGGAAGGCAGGAAGAATAACTGAATGTATTATTCCTGATTGTACAAGCCAGCCTGATGAACAGAATCTTATTAAATCATTAGAATAACATTTAGAAGCTTACCCATAATTTAGTCTCATCATAGTGATTTAAATAAACATAATTTTCCTGTTTCTCACACTCCAGCAGTCAGGAGCAGGTGTTGGTTCTCTGTAGGGATTTGTAACCTCATTCCTTGTTGTGGTCTTTATTTCTGTTGGAACAAGTATCTGCTTTAATCCTGAAATAATTCGTACGAAGCTGGAGGCTGTTCTTTGAATGTACAGGGTCTGAAGATTGTCTGTGTTTTGCCCAATACTAATTATTTTCTCAGTTTGTCTTGGCACTTTGCTGTGGGTAATGAGTGTTTACCTTGAATTCCCTGCTGGCTATGTTGTGGAAGGAATAGGCACACAACCAAGATATCAGTAGCAGAGGAAATATATCAAATTAACTACATTCCATCAGTAAATTAATTTCATTAGCATATTAAAATTACTGTGACTCAAATAGAAATTGGCCTGAAGAATTTGGATCTGGTTTTTAAAACCCCAACATTTATTGTTTGACAGACTGGATATTTTGGTTAATGTCCCATATTACATGGTAGAGGTCAGAATCACACATGATATCTGGATCACATTTTGGTGCCAGATAGCCATACACAGCCCAATTTTGCCAATCAGATCCCTGGTTCTGATCTTTCCACTCACCTTTTTACTTTGCTTATGTGAAGACAGAATACACAAATTATTCAGTCACGACAGTCTTCTGTTTCTCAGTCCATTATCTTGATGAAGCAAGCCTAAATAAGAAAAAGAACATGCATTAATATTCTTGAGAATTCATCATTTTCTGTAGAAAAGTCATTGTATAAAACATTGTTGCTTGCATCAGAGCCTTCTTTTTTAAAATAAAATTTATTACAGCTATTGATACTGTTTTATGCTTAAATAAGAGTAGTAACATTCATCTTTAAAATACAACAGTTTATTCTTTCAAAGTAGGAAATATCAGGCTCATCACAGATATTTTTCCTGTATGCAGTCAGTGTACTTCTCTAAATTACCTCAATTTGTGTAGAACATCACTAATTTATAACTGCAGTTTAAAGATTAGATTATTACATTAAAATGAAAAGTGTCAAAGTAGGGCTTGTAAGATATTCTACTTTGTGTCAATGTTGTATAGACAGTAATACCTAACATGGTTTAAAACCTCTGTCAACAGACATGCTGCTTAGATCCCAGATTGAATTTATCATCTCATGCATAATGGAGCCCTATTCCTTATTCTGCCTTTAGAGTGCTGCTATGGAAATGCAGATACTTTAAAGGTGGAGAGAGAAAACTTTATATTTACTACGCTGCCACAAAAATACCTATTCAGCTATAAATCATTTGCACTAGACACTTAACACAATGGCAGAGAGATGAAGTGGCAAAGCGAGAACCAGAATCTGTGGTAAAATCACAGCCCTATCAAAGTCAAATGGAGCTTTACTTAATTTTACCTCTTTTTCCTTGTTTTGTCTTGAGTTGCAAGGCATTTTGGTTGCCAATGTAAATATGCGAAGCTAGAAAATAATCAGTCTTGTCCTCCAGAAACTACATCCAAGATGGACTTTGACAGGAGAGAAGCTCAAGCACTCCAACCCTAAAGTGACAGTAGTCTTGGACACACTGGGCCATAGTTGTCTGTTGACTAACTGCTACAGGATGATGTAAGCGGTGAGTTTGCCTTGCTACATTTATGTCTACCAACAATCTTCTGAGGTAAATATCCTGAATATTTATTCTATGTACTCCTTAAAAAGCAGAGCATGGAATTGCTTAGAGCCCCAGATGGAGCCAGAGATTTGGAAACTGAGCACCTAGCATCACCTCCTGAGCTCAGCACAACCTCCTTAGGTCTTCCCAAACACAGAATGAAAAATGGAGACAATCAAACACAGAGACTGATTTCAGGCCACATCGCAAAGTTTACTTAGCAGCACCTGCACTGATTTGACTTGCTGCTTTTCTCTTGAACAGGGCAGTACTTGATTTGGGTAGTAGACGTGCTGGTGAAGCCACATTTTCTCCACCATTTGGTGTGGAGGAGCCACATTATCGATCCTTATATTAAATATGGCTCAATGATAAAAAATAAATCATCAAAGAATTTGGTAACAGACAGCTGGCAGAAAGTATGCATTAAAAGCACTGCATGTGTTTTCAAATTGGAGAATGATTCAGATGGAAAAACATCTCCTGTAAAGATGACTGCTATATAGAATACAGAGACCTGAAAGCTGTTGAAATAAAAATAATTAAGAAAATTTGCTTTCTCTGTTAAATTAAACTGTGTACTGGCACTAAATATAATTATACTTTTCATAATATTTCTTCATAAATTTAGTTTTTCTAATGATTGTATTCACTGAAATACTCAAACTAGGAGCTGAAGCCAGACCACTGTGCAATTTTGAACTGTAATCTAATGTCTCATGTTAGTTTTTGTATCTAAGCCCTTGATTTCAAATGCATTTGAAAGTGCGTGCCTGTGTAAAATTAACTGATAAATAATCAGTGGAGAAACAAAAGTAAAGTGTTTTAAATCAACACCTGGGGAAAGGTCTGTAAGTTATCTTAAGACTGAAGGAACAACAGTGGTGCAGCTTTGTCTCCCTAAATCTAATGTTTGTGATTTTTCAGCTGAATTTATGAATCCACTCACGGAGCAGCCGTGGCTGTTCACTGCAAGCCAGTTTGTTAACAGAATAATGACATCTGACCTGAGAAAGACCTGAGAAAGGTCTTCTGAGTTTCAAGTAAAAACAGACAACAACCAGGTTTCTAAAATCATGTCATTCAATATGAGATACTGAATGCCCTTTCTGTGACATGCTGGACTGCATTTTTCCTGGTTTTCCATTTCTTTGTTGACTAAAATATTCCACCACAGTGCTCCATTCAAGTTGGGCAGTCACCTCCAGAACTGGTTTTCTGGTGTTGAACAGAGTTTTCATGGCTTGACTTCTGCTGCTGTGCATGTCTAAAAATTAACAAGAGGGTATTGGGGGGAAAACAAACCAACCAACCAACCAACCAACCAATTTTCAGAAACTGCTTGTATTATTATGTTTGCAGGATTATTAATCAACATTTGCATGTAAACTGTACCCAATTGTGTAGCAGGTAGTCAGATTAGAAAGCTCAAAATCACTGTGCTTAATCTTTAGGCATTGCAATTTTAATTAGTTACTAAAAAAAAATCCACTCTCTTTGGTACAATGGAAACACAGCCAGAAAAATTCATCCTAAGCCAGGATGACACTAAATTCAGAGAAGTGTTGAAGATATTTTCAAGACATTTTTCAAAACGCTGTGGTCTGGAGGACTTTAGATTGTAAAACTGTAACTGGCTGTCTCTGGTTTGAAATGCACTGTATAATAAATGCTTAGTGTTATGTCTGATGCAAGAAATGCCTAATTATCATTCTGTTATCATATCTTATAATAATTATCATATAATTATAATTATCATATCTAATATTCTATATTTCTAATATAGAAATATTAGATCTATTATTTCTATTTCTAATAGAAATATTAATTGGGAAATTAATACTAATTGGAATTAAATTAATACTAATTGGAATACTAATTGGGAAATATAATACTAATATTTCTATTTCTATAGAAATATTAGATCTATTATCTAATAATCTATAATTATCATATAATTATAATTATCATATCAGTTATAATTATCATATCTGCCTGAGCCGAGCTCAGGCAGAGCCATGACTGTCTGGTGAAATAGCATGACAAAATACCAATAATGTCTTATACACTGATATTGAAGTGGATGCACTTTTCAGGAGATATGGAAATAATGGTCATACTGGTGGAATAGTATTGGCCGCTGTTATGAAGGAGAAAAAAGGAGATAAAACTGAATCAGTCAAAATTGCTTTAGCAGGGATGTAGAAGAATTTCTACTGGAATAAATTTCTCTGGACTCAGAAAGATGGCTCAAAATGCTCCTCAGATTCATGGAAGGAAGATAATGATTGGAAATGTCACTTTGGGAGGTCAAAACTTTCAGATAAAGACTGGAGATGTAGGGAGCACATAAGCTTAGAAATAACCCTGGCAGATGTCTTCATTAGAACAACCTGCTCACTTATACTTGGTTTAGATAAGTAAAGAAAACCTTATCTTGTCCTAGGAATCTTGGTCTGAGTGAATATGAACTAATTTAGTTTAAACTAAATAGAGGATAAAAGTAGGATGTTAGCTATGGGTTTGTCACCCATTCAGACAGACTGAAGTTTTAACTGGTCACTCTGTGATGCAATTGAAAACGAGCAGTTGAAAACTTCCATGTTTTGGATGCAATCCATGTTTTGGATGCAATTGAAAACTTCCATCTAGTAGCAGCATCACAAGGTTAGTTTGGCACAGTGCTGGAGGCAATAAGCTCTACTGAGAATCTGGATAGTGTTGGGCACATGGGAAAGTAAGTTAAATAAACACTCTGAGTCTTATCTGTGCATATGGCAATGCTAGAGTTTTTCACGAGGGACTCCGCTAGTTGCAGCCCAGACACTGATGAGGCTTTTTCTCTGCAGTCTCTGCTTTCATCCTTTCCTTTCTATTTCTTACCTTTTTCTTCACTTATCTCTTCCCCTACCCCCTACATTTTTATCTATCCCTTGTCTGCTCCTTTTTTCCTCTGACAGACCCACTTTGCAAAATGTTAACTCAATATTATTTCAGTTTGCAGTGAGTTTTCACCTCAGATTTTATTCTAAATAGTCAAGAGCCGGCCAAAGCTGTGTAATAATCCAAAATGAAAAATCACAAGTGAAGGCTCCGAGGCATGCCAGTCTCCACTTTTGAAAACCTTCCTGAGATTGTGGTGACTGAAGCAGATATTGCCCTGTCTCTAGAGATTAGTATCTTCATCATTTCTGTCCTTTCTATCAATACTTTAGCACTTTGCTGGTTCCATCTGGTTCAGAAGGAAGAATACTCAAACCAAATTGGCTATGCCACATATTTTGAATATTCTTTTTAGCAAGTTACCTTTAACTTATTGACATCTGAACGCTAGCTGTAATCTAGTAGTAATCTGAACGCTAAGTAATCTGTAATCTAGTGTAATCTGAATGCTAGCTGTAATCTAGACTGATCCCTGTTCCCATTATCACTGTGTATTCAAATATAGTGCTTGAAAATGTTTTTACTTGGTTTTGCATAGCCCTACGAGTGGAATGACACTGGATTTACAACAAGACAACAGCTCGGTCATAGCTTCACTTACAAGTGAGAAGCCCAGACTACACCACAAACTATGTTAGAGTAGGAGTAAAGGAAGGACTCCTGCTGTGTAATTCATATGGGTACACCTTCAGTGCTTTCCCAATAGCTTGATAGAGGATGAGGCAATAATGGATGAATTTTCATACAGAAGAGTGGTGAACACAGAACAGGTTGCTGTTGGCCTCATTTTTATGGATCCAAAATCCAAATGAGTTTTGAGAGGGTCTTGAGGAAAGCATGTTATTTCTTAAGGAAAACATTTCTTTCAGAGCAGTGGAAAGTGACTATGATAATTTTCTCTTCAGCTCTAGAGGAGATAATCCAGTTCTACAATCCAGGATTTGCTATGATTGTCTTCTGGCTCTTGGTTTTGTTGTTTGTTTTTCTTGGGGGTGGAGGGGGTGTTTCATGGATGTCTTTTTTTTCTGTTTAATACCCCTCATTGGTGACAAATGATGGTAAACCTGGACAACACTAGATGTTTAATGGTCCACTGGTAGGCACTGTCTTCCACAAATGCTACTGGTGGTCTCTAGGAAGCCATAGGAGAAACATGCCTGTGTGGCACCATTGGAGTGTTATTCCTTGTGGCACTCATGCAAGTAGACACAGGCTGGCTGGAGCTCTCCTCAGCCTGGGAAGATGCCAAGTGGGTAAAACTTCTGTTTTACCTCCTCCATAGATGCTCTCTGCATGACTCATCTGGCACCAGGGCTGCATCTACAGTCATCTATATTATTCAGAGACAATGGGCATGCTGAAAAAGAATTTTAATGTTTTCTTCTAAAAATATAAAGGTAGATACATATCATGTAGTTAAGGGTTAATAAAATAGAGCTATATAGTGTGTTTATAACTTTTGAACTGGTTTAGAGTAGAACATAGTATCTTTATGTAGAGTATAAACATTGGTTGATGGCATTACACTCTTCTGCAAAATACATGTCTTTTAAAATATTCTTCAGTTTCTTAATTTATTTCATTGGAGTTTTGTTATCTGCTGGCTGTCACTTCAAGACACAGAAAACGGTATTTAGTGCAAATGTACTGAAGAAATATTTCCTAATTAGAACAGAATACTTCAGCAGTAGTACAACTTTAAAAAAAAACAAACACAAACTATGTGTTTTCTTTTAAAAAATAGACAAAGCCTAGTGACGATGATAGGGAAATAGTGATTTGTCCTTCATGACAATTGATGGGATTGCTTAAGAGGATATTATTTTAACAATTAGTGATTTTGTTAATTGTTAGGATGAGAACTAATTCAAGTAGTGACAGGCAAGTTAAGTAACAGAGAATTCTCTTTTCAAAAGGGCTGAACTCTGTAAATCTGAAAAGCGGGTATAAGCCTCTGCAGGCAGAGGCGAGATTTGGACCAGAGCAGCCCTTGTGCTAGGGAATCCCATATCCACCAAGTAAATGCAAGAGTAATAGTTCTGCTTTGCCTGGCTGTCATAACCACCTGTGTCTGGGACTCCCCCAAAGAGGAGGTGCCTCCTCCACGGCAGAGGTAGCTGAGTAACCTTTCAAGGAAGCTCCAAGAGTGGAATCTGAGTGAGGTCTGAGCAAATACCTAAAAACAATATGTTGCAATGCTAATACTACAGTAAAAATACCTTAAAAGACCAGAGAGAGATTAATACTGAGGAACTCAAATGGGGTGGGGGTATGAAGTAAATAATTGTTGATTCATGCATGGAATTAGGAAAACACAGCTGCTCCTCAACAAAATAGGAAACAACCTGAACACAGAGAGGTGCAATATTTTTTAGTCCTCCCTCAGTGGTGGTGATTTAGAAAATGGGGATTCTACAAAATATAAAGATTCTCTGTTTTATTTATCCAGTCATGTAACTAACATTTCTGTCATCATGTGTGGAGGGAGTGGACCTGAGTTTCTGAGTGAATAAGTTTCTCTCCTGTTAATAGTGACAGTCATCCCTCCAGCCAAGTCCTGTCCCCACTCCTGTCCATAGCAAAGTTCCCATTGCACAAGGTGCTGAAGAATAAGGTTGTCAGTAATTGTTTCTCTAGCTTATATGTTACATGAACTTTTAAACACAGGTCTCTCATTATCCAGCTGACAAGAATACGTGTATAGAGAGAGGGGGAGCATGTTTTTTATTGGACTTTCCCCCCTACAGTGAAGTAAAGAGCAGGTACAGCGCTTCCACTCCAAATCAGGAATGATTTCAATCTACTGCTGTGTATTCATCTTAGACCAATGTTTTCCAAAACGTGTGTGATTTTGAACTAGAGCATTTCTGGTTCAGAATATGGCCAAGAAATCTGGTCAATTACTATGACTGAACAGGGAAAGAGAATGGAGGAAAAGACAGGACTGTACATTAGTTCTGCTTCTGAAGGCCTTTTAGTGAGGAATGCTATCCTAAAAAGCAATCCAATGGAGAAATGAACCCCACATCGTAAATAAATGGCATCAGACCCCTTTCTATAAGGAATATCCATGAGCATTTATTTATAAAGTACTGTGTAGGAATAATGATAGTATCCAGGAAATTTTCTAAATCTATCACATAATCCATAACCTGAATTATTAATTATTATCATCTGAAGAAACACCACTGTCCTGGTTTTGGCTGGGACAAAGTTAATTTTCTTCCTAGTAGCTAATACAGGGCTCTGTTTTGGATTTAGTATCATAATAATGTTGATAACACACTGATGTTTTAGTTGTTGCTAAGTAATGTTTACACTGGTCAAGGACTTTTCAGCTTCCCCTGCTCTGCCAGGTGCACAAGAAGCTGGAAGGGGGCACAGCCAGGATAGTTGATCCAAACTGGCCAAAGGGCTATTCCATACCATATGATGTCATGCTCACTATATAAACTGGGGGGAGTTGGCCAGGGAGTAGCGATCGCTGCTCGGGGACTGGCTGGGCATCGGTCGGCAGGTGGTGAGAGGTGGCATCACTTGATTTTTTTCCCTGGGTGTTGTTCCCTTCTCTCTCTCTTTTTATTTTCCTTTCCATTACAATTTATTATTATTACTATTCTATATATTTTTTTCCTCTTTTTCCCAATTATTAAACTGTTCTTATCTCAACCCACGAGTTTTCTTACTTTTGCTCTTCCGATTCTCTCCCCCATCCCACCGGGGAGGGGGAGGGTGAGCCAGCGCGCCTGTGTGGTTGTGGAATAATTGCCTCCCCAGGAAACTTAGGAACCTCTATAGAGTCGCTTTATATCTTTTAATGTGTTTGTAGCTGGCGGTGTTACTCATACTCTTGGTATTTGCATGTGCTTTGCAGACAGTGAATTTATCACCGGTAATCCAAAGAATCTGTGTGCCTGTTGCTCTAATAAACTGCACTCTTCATTGATCTAGCCGTGGTAGTTCTCATTGAACACGACCAGACTCTTTAAGTGTGGCCGTGATAGTTCATGCAACACGACTAGACCAGGGGTGCATCGCGTTATTTGTGAATCTGTAATCGTGAAGTTCAGTACGCTGAACACGACCGGACTTATAACGTTGTCAAATTAACACTGTCACCTTAATCAACTTTGCGAAGCTGTTTCAGTGAAAGCCCTGAGAGGGCTCTGACAGGCAAACGTTGACTCTGATGGGTGGCTACCTATACCGTCCTTAGACAATAAACCGTTGACCAAGTCTGAGACTAAGACTGGACTTAGCCGCACCTAGACTCCTCTCTGAGAAGGAGTTTAGAAAGCAAGGGGGTCCTGTCTGAACCTCGTGACTCAACGGGAGGGTTCCCCCGCCAGCCGCTCCTCAGACTCCTACGCAACAGTAACACTTAACGCAACAGGTGCTTAGTTGCCGACTGGGGCTAAACCACAACAGTCCTTTTTTGGTGACCAACGTGGGGCTCGAAGGGTTTGAGATAATAACAGATAAACCAGAGCATATTAAGGAATTTAGATCTGTTAATAGTTGCAGGCCACGATATTGATTCATCTGTTCTCAATATTGGGTTACCTGATCAGCACCATGCTCATTTTTTGCTGTACATGTTAAAGATCGGTGTTGGTTTTTGCAGTTTGCTGTGTTCTGCAGTGATTAGTGATGTTTTGCCTGCGAGATTTGTTATTAAAACAGTGACCTTGAGCTTAATCTGGTATTTAAGTTTTATACTGAAGCCATTACTGTGCGTCGGGTACCACCTTATGGAGACAATTAGTAATTATACTTCTTCCTCTGAGAGGTTTTTTATGGATGAAATACAGAATGGCACCTTCGCTGCCTTCTTGTACAATGTTTCCTCCTTCATTACAATAACTTTTCAGTATCTTGAACATCCTTGGGTAGTTAAGATACATCTATTGGTATTCCTAGTGAATATTGTTTCACTTTTGTCTAAGGTTAGTAAGCAATTTGAGAATATCATTGAGAGATCTGCCCCGAGGCTGGATAGTTATGAGTGGCAAGGTGTGTGGGATAGCATGGGCAAATGCCTAGGATGGGGGGCACCTCCAGTGTTTTGGAACTTCGCCCCTGAACAAGTGCAAATCCTGAAAAATTAGTAGAATATTTGGAAAAAGTATGCTGTCACCCTGCCAATTCTAGGGAGACACAAATCACTGCAATGTGCTGGGGCCTGGCCCATGCCTACCGAGCCCTGTTCAACACTATTCAGAACCCTCAAGAGGAAGAGAAGGTCTCTGGATCAGGTGACAAAACGACAGACACAATGGCTACTCCAGCCCCACTGCGACAAGCACCATGGTCACTCTAGCCCCCCGTGCAAAAGGCACTGCGGCTACTCCAGCCCCCGCTGCGACGGGCACTGTGGTTACTCCAGCCCCCACTGTGACAGGCACCGCGGCTACTCCAGGCCAGGTGACAGATAATGTGGCTGAACCAGGGTACCAAACTGTGTCAGTATCAGTTGCCCCTACACACAAGAAGAAATCTTGGAAGCAAAAGTCAGGTCATCTAGAAAATACGATGAAAAAGCAGGGCCATCAAAAAGAAAGGAAGAGGAAGAACTCATGGACGAGACAGAAACCACGTGATCCCTATCCCTGAGTGAGCTGCGAGATATGCGAAAAGATTTCAGCCGTCGTCCAGGCAAGCACATTGTCACCTGGCTGCTCCAGTGCTGGGATAACGGGGCCACTAGCCTGGAATTAGAGGGTAAGGAAGCCAAACAGCTGGGATCCCTTTCTAGGGGAGGGGGCATTGACAAAGCGATTGGAAAAGGGGCACAAGTCCTCAGCCTCTGGAGGCGACTCCTGTCACCTATGAAGGAAAGATATCCCTTCAAGGAAGATGTTGTATATCGCCCCAGGAAATGGATCACCATGGAGAAAGGTATCCAGTACCTGAGGGAATTAGCCGTGCTGGAGGTGGTTTATGGTGACCTGAACAACGAGCAGTTATCCAAAGATCCAGATGAGGTCCAGTGCACGTGACCCATGTGGCAGAAGTTGGTATAGAGCACATCAGTGTCATATGCCAACTCAAAGGCAATACTGACCTGGAAACACGGAGAGGGTCCAACAGTAGATGAAGTGGCTAGCCAGCTCCAGGAATACAAAGAAAGTCTCTCTTCCTCCCTTGTCTCGGCTGTGGAGAAACTGTCCCGGAAGGTCAGCAACTCAAGGAGGATAGGTCCTACTTTCCACCTGTATGGACCAGTATCTCAGCTATTAGGAGTCAGCGTCCCTCTGCTCAAGAGAGAGCATATAGAGGATACACACCATGGGGCACCCTATGGTTTTACCTGCATGACCACGGAGAGGACATGAGGAAGTGGGATGGAAAACCTACCTCCACCCTAGAGGCACGGGTACGTGAGTTGCAAGGAAAAACAATCAGACAAGGGGGTTCTTCCAGGAAAATTGCTGCTCCGGTTTCCAGTGGACAGTTCCCCAGACAGAGGAAAAGGGCTGATCTTACTCCTGACTTTAATGAAGGAGCTCCTGACTGGTATATACAAGAAATGGGTAATGAATATTGTGACCAGGACTAGAGGGGCCCTGCCTCCAGCCAGGTGGAGGAAAGGGACAACCGGGTTTACTGGACTGTGTGGATTTGATGGCCTGGCACATCAGACCCCCAGGAGTATAAGGCTCTAGTAGATGCCGGTGCACAGCGTACCCTAATGCCATCAAGCTATACAGGGGCAGAACCCATCTGTATTTGTGGAGTGACAGGGGGATCCCAACAGCTGACTGTATCGGAGGCCAAAGTGAGCCTAACTGGGAATGAGTGGCAGAAGCCCCCCATTGTGCCTGGCCCAGAGGCTCCGTGCATCCCTGGCATAGACTACCTCAGGAGAGGGTATTTCAAGGACCCAAAAGGGTACCGGTGGGCTTTTGGAATAGCTGCCTTGGAGACGGAGGAAATTAAACAGCTGTCCACCTTGCCCGGTCTCTCAGAGGACCCTTCTGTTCTGGGGTTGCTGAGGGTTGAAGAACAACAGGTGCCAATTGCTACCACAGAGTGCAGGCCACAGTTTGCTTTCACTTGGAGGGGCGTTCAGTACACCTGGAATCGACTGCCCCAGGGGTGGAAACACAGCCCTACCATTTGCCATGGACTGATCCAGACTGCACTGGAACAGGGCGAAGCTCCAGAACATCTGCAATACATTGATGACATCATCGTATGGGGCAATACAGCAGAGGAAGTTTTTGAGAAAGGGAAGAAAATAGTCCAGATCCTCCTGAAAGCCGGTTCTGCCATAAAAGAAAGTCAGGTCAAGGGACCTGCACAGGAGATCCAGTTTTTAGGAATAAAATGGCAAGATGGACGTCGTCAGATCCCAATGGATGTGATTAACAAAATAACAGCCATGTCTCCACCAACTAGCAAAAAGGAAACACAAGCTTTCTCAGGCGTTGTGGGTTTTTGGAGAATGCATATCCCAAATTACGGTTTGATCATAAGCCCTCTCTACCAAGTGACCTGGAAGAAGAACAATTTCAAATGGGGCCCTGAGCAACGACAAGCCTTTGAACAAATTAAACGGGAGATAGTTCATGCAGTAGCCCTTGGGCCAGTCCGGGCAGGGCAAGACGTAAAGAATGTGCTCTACACCGCAGCCGGGGAGAATGGCCCTACCTGGAGCCTCTGGCAGAAAGCACCAGGGGAGACTCGAGGTCGACCCCTAGGGTTTTGGAGTCGGGGATACAGAGGATCCGAGGCCTGCTATTCTCCACCTGAAAAAGAGATATTGGCAGCATATGAAGGGGTTTGAGCTGCTTTGGAAGTGGTTGGTACTGAAGCACAGCTCCTGCTGGCACCCCGGCTGCCTTTGCTGGGCTGGATGTTCAAAGGGAGGGTCCCCTCTACACATCATGCAACTGATGCTACGTGGAGTAGGTGGGTTGCACTGATTACACAATGGACTCAAATAGGAAACCCCAGTCGCCCAGGATTCTTGGAAGTAATTATGGACTGGCCAGAAGGCAAAGATTTCGGAATATCGCCAGAGGAGGAGGTGACGCGTGCTGAGGAGGCCCCACTGTACAATGAACTACCAGAAAATGAGAAGCAATATGCCCTGTTCACTGATGGGTCCTGTCATAGGAAAGCATCGGAGATGGAAAGCTGCTGTATGGAGTCCTATACGACAAGTGGTAGAAACTGCTGAAGGAGAAGGGGAATCGAGCCAATTTGCAGAAGTAAAGGCCATTCAGCTGGCTTTAGACATTGCTGAACGAGAAAAGTGGCCAGTGCTCAATCTCTATACTGACTCATGGATGGTGGCCAATGCCCTGTGGGGGTGGTTACAGCAATGGAAGCAGAACAATTGGCAGCGCAGAGGCAAACCCATCTGGGCTGCCGCATCGTGGCAAGATATTGCTGCCCGGGTAGAGAACCTGGTTGTAAAAGTACGTCATGTAGATGCTCACGTACCCAAGAGTCAGGCTACTGAGGAACATCAAAACAACGAGCAGGTGGATCAGGCTGCTAAGATTGAAGTGGCTCAGGTGGATCTGGACTGGCAACAGAAGGGTGAATTATTTATAGCTTGGTGGGCCCATGACACCTCAGGCCATCAAGGAAGAGATGCAACATATAGATGGGCTCGTGATCGAGGGGTGGACTTGACCATGGGCACTATTGCACAGGTTATCCATGAATGTGAAACATGCGCTGCAATTAAACAAGCCAAGCGGTTAAAGCCTCTGTGGTATGGAGGGCAATGGCTGAAATATAAATATGGGGAGGCCTGGCAGATCGATTATATCACACTCCCACAAACCCACCAAGGCAAGCGCCATGTGCTTACAATGGTGGAAGCAACCACCGGATGGCTGGAAACTTATCCTGTGCCCCATGCCACTGCCCGGAACACTATCCTGGGCCTTGAAAAGCAAGTCCCATGGCGACATGGCACCCCAGAAAGAACTGAGTCAGACAACGGGACTCATTTTCGAAAAAGTCTCATAGACACCTGGGCCAAAGAGCACGGCATTGAGTGGGTATATCACATCCCCTGTCATGCACCAGCCTCCAGGAAAATCCGATGATACAATGGACTGTTAAAGACTACACTGAGAGCAATGGGTGGTGGGACATTCAAACATTGGGATACACGTTTAGCAAAGGCCACCTGGTTAGTTAACACTAGGGGATCTGTCAATCGAGCTGGCCCTGCCCAATCAAAACTTTTACGCACTGTAGAAGGGGATAAAGTCCCTGTAGCGCACATAAACATGCTGGGGAAGGCAGTCTGGGTTACTCCTGCCTCAGGCAAAGGCCAGCCCATACGTGGGATTGCTTTTGCTCAAGGACCTGGGTGCACTTGGTGGGTAATGCGAGAGGATGGGGAAGTCCGATGTGTACCTTAAGGGGATTTGATTTTAGGTGATAATAGCCAAATTAAATAAATGGTATAATGTCAATTGTTATATAATACTGTGTGTCATCACTTTTTCAATAAGGATCACCCAGTTTAGTGAAGAATGAACTTCAACGAAAGCAAGCAAGTGCAGTGGTGATGGAACCAGAACTGGCTTCAACATGCAACAATCCAACACCACAGACCATCTCTTCTGCCATGAAGGACTGTTATGACGGATGGAGCCCAAAGCCATGGACTAAATGAACTTAATTGTATTAGAAGGGGTAGAACCTGGGCATGACGTAAATGGTATAAAATAAGGGGTGGATAGTGTCCTGGTTTCGTCTGGGATAAAGTTGATTTCCTTCCTAGTGGCTGGTGTAGTGCTGTGTTTTGGATTTTAGTATGAGAATAATATTGATAACACGCCGATGTTTTGGCTGTTGCTAAGCGGTATTTACACTGGTCAAGGACTTTTTTTTCAGCTCCCCATGCTCTGCCAGGTGCCCAAGAAGCTGGGAGGGGGCACAGCCAGGACACTTGGTCCAAACTGACCAAAGGGCTATTCCATACCATATGACATCATGCTCAGCATATAAAGCTGGGGAAGCAGAAGGAAGGGGGGGACATTTGGAGTGATGGTGTTTGTCTTCCCAAGTAACCGTTACGCGATAGGAAGCCCTGCTTTCCTGGCTGAACACCTGCCTGCCCATGGGAAGGAGTGAATGAATTCCTTGCTTCGCTTTGCTCGCGCGCGCGGATTTTGCGTTCCCTATTTAACTGTCCTTATCTCAACCCACGAGTGTTCTCACTTTTACTCATCCGATTGTCTTCCCCATCCCACCAGGGGGGAGTGAGCGAGCGGCTGCGTGGTGCTTAGTTGCCGTCTGGGGCTAAACCACGACAACAGGTTATCCAGGAATATGAGACGTGCTGCAATCAAGCAAGCCAAGCGGTCAAAGCATCTGTGGTATGGAGGGCAATGGCTGAAATATAAATATGGGGAGGCCTGGCAGATCGATTATATCACACTCCCACAAACCCACCAAGGCAAGCGCCATGTGCTTACAATGGTAGTGCACATAAAAAACATGCTGGGGAAGGCAGTCTGGGTTACTCCTGCCTCGGGCAAAGGCAAGCCCATTCGTGGGATTGCTTTTGCTCAAGGACCCGGGTGCACTTGGTGGGTAATGCGAGACGATGGGGAAGTCCGCTGTGTACCTCAAGGGGATTTGATTTTGGGTGAGAATAGCCAGTGAACTGAATGGTATGATGTTAATTGCTATATAATACTGTGTGTCATCACTTGTATGGTTGCTATACTCCATATCAACAGTATTTCAGTGAGAATCACCCAGATTAATGAAGAATGAACTTCGATGAAAGCAAGCAAAGTGCAGCAGTGATGGAACCAGAACTGGCTTCAGCATGCAACAATCCAACACCACACACCATCTCTCCTGCCCTGAAGGACTGTTATGACAGATGGAGCCCAAAGTCATGGACTAAATGAACTCAACAGACATTTTAGAGGGATGGCCCATAGACCAAGGGAATGATATCTGTGTGTGTATATCTCAAAAGACAGGGAAAGTGGTGGTGATTAATTCAAATGTATTAGAAAGGGCAGGACCTGGGCATGACGTAGATGGTATAGAATAAGGGGTGGATACTGTCCTGGTTTTGGCTGGGATAGAGTTAATTTTCTTCCTAGTAGCTGGTATAGGGCTGTGGTTTGGATTTAGTATGAGAATAATGTTGATAACACACTGATGTTTTGGCTGTTGCTAAGTGGTGTTTACACTGGTCAAGGACTTTTCAGCTTCCCCTGCTCTGCCAGGTGCACAAGAAGCTGGGAGGGGGCACAGCCAGGATAGTTGATCCAAACTGCCCAAAGGGCTATTCCATACCATATGGCGTCATGCTCAGTATATAAACTGGAGGGAGTTGGCCGGCTGGGTAGCGATCGCTGCTCAGGGACTAGCTGGGCATCGGTCGGCGGGTGGTGAGCAGTTGTATCACTTGGGTTTTTTCCTGGGTTTTGTTCCTCTCTCACTCTCTTGTTGTTTTCCTTCTCATTACAATTTATTTTTTTTATTGTTGTTGTTCCAATTATTAAACTGTTCTTATCTCATCCCAAGAGTTTTCTTTCTTTTGCTCTTCCAATTCTCTCCCCCATCCCAATGGGTGGGGGAGGGTGAGCGAGCGGCTGTGTGGTGCTTAATTGCCGACTGGGACTAAACCACTACAGTCCCAAATATCTCAATATCTGGACTTCAAACTCTATGTCTTCTGTAAAACTAGTGAAAATTGTATTCCATGCATTACAGGAGTTATTTAAAATTAAATTATACAGGCAGTGAGAGGATTTGAACAATGCAGTGTCAGGAACATATATGTGCCTTAAATACACCCACCAGATTGCATGCACAGAGTGGGAATGGTCATTCACTGGAAATAACTGGGAAGAGTTCATCTGAAGAAAAAAAAAAGCCTCAGGAAGTCTTGAGAAAGGTCTGAGAGATAACAAGTGATATACACCAGGGAGATTTTTCAGGCACAATATTTATTCTAAAAGGGATGAGAAGATTAAGAGATGGTATACCAACAATGCAGCAAAAGCTGAACACTACAGAACAGGTCATAAGCTTTCATGCACTCAAACCAGCCAGCTGCTCTCAAATGTGCAATGTTTTCTGGAAGCAAAGACATTGTCTGCTGAAACAAGTAACATTCATTTTGAAAAATGAGAATGACCAGTGTTTTACTCAGCTATAAAACTTCCTGAGTCAGAATAAAATTGCTTAGAATTAATTTTTTATTTTTACCTTAAGTATAACTGTCTACTGTGAGACTTTTGAAGTATCATGCTCTACACACTCAATCCAATATGTAGAACAAATTTCTTGTTAGCATAAAAAACACATCATTAATCCTTCCTACTTTTCCTTTCATCTCATGCCGGAAAATTCCTATGGATTTATGTTCATTTGCGTTTTGGAAATCTGAAAATTATCTGAAGATTTCTGCATGCCTTCAGAGGTGTTTATCTTTCTGTAGACTTTTGTTTGTACTTCCAACCTTTCCAGTACCAGCCATTCCTAATATTGGCAAGATTAGAAATACCGCAAATGCAAGGAAACATGGAAAATCAACAGAGAAAACAAATCCTAGGTAACAGCCAAATGAAGCTATTGATTAGTTAAACATCAGTGAACCCACAGCTCCTGCTGTGTATGTGATGTAGCTCCCTACCCCTAGCCACTGTGACAAGAAAGCAGCACATCAAGGATCAATGTATGGCTCACTTTCCAGAGCAAGGCTGCATAATCTTTTATTTGGTAGATGTAAGTAGAAAGATAGCACACAACCAGATGCATGCTAAGGAAGGAATTCTTTTTAAGACAAGTAACTCACGAAAACAGCATACATGTTTGGATTGGATTGTATGTATCTAGATGTGGGTGATAGGAAAACATCATGAACTTTCAGTTACAACACTAACTTCCCAGAATCTAAATGAAGAGCAATATTTATTATATGCATAGTGAATTAAGGTGCTGGATGAAATCATGCTCACCTGTGATTGTTTCTCTCACCAGGCAGTAGCTGGGTAACAGCAGGCCAACAACAAGCATGAAAAATCCCAGGTTTACATAACAAGTGACTTTGATTTGTTTTGTGTTTTATCTGTAAAAGATATTTTATCTGTGTTTTATCAGATTTGTTATGAGATTAATCAGCTGCTGTCTTGACTAACACACTGTGGCACTGCATATCAGTCCTATGACCTGAAAGCCTCTTAAATGTATGTATGTATAGTAGCACTTTTGTCACCAGTACTTTTGTCCGCACCAGCAGACGGGGAGCCAGGAAGCCCCCTGCCCAGAGCGCACCGGCAGCGAGACCAGGGAAGGAGAGTGCTCCAAGGGCTTGCTAAGAATTAAAAGGCATACGTATGCCCCCACTCAACCCATCTCCACATAGAAACTCTGTAGGGAGATCAGGAATAGCTTGATGCTAACTCAGTTGTTTTCTGATGGAGGACACCAAACAGTTGTATTTCATTATGATTAGCACAAAAAAATGAATTTTATTTAATCTCTGAAAGCACCCCATCATTGTGAATAAAGGAGTCTAGAAAGATCACTAGGGTTTTGCACAAAGCTCTTTATATTTGAAATTAAAACAAGGAATGAAAGATAAAATTGGCAATCTACATAAGCACAGCAATGCATACATAGAAAGAACTCTCTACCTACATAGTTAAAAATAAATTAATATTTCTATCAAATGTAGTCATACAAATACACTAAAATAGTAATTTAACAGTAAATCTTTAGTCTGTAGAGTTCCTTCCTTTCCATTTTCTCACTGGTCACAGGGTTGTTTGGAATACTGAATTTGCTTCATGAGTCACTGCCCTGTGTACAGAGAGGCTCAACATTAATTTGCAAACACTTATATTTAAATGACTCATTCTGATTAGCAAGATGAAGATTATAAATCAGAATAACTCATGTCTCGCTAACATGGCATGATTGTGCATAGTAATAGAAGTCCACAGAGAGCTTTTCCATTAATTCAATCTCCTGTAATTTCCATTAATTCATTACTTTTTAATGCTTTTTACATACAGTCAGGAAAGCAAGAGGCGAGACGGAGTGGGAGGAAGTATGCATGCCCAGCTCCATACACACCAAGAAAGCAAATAATATTTTGGAAATCATATGTCATTCTTAATTGAGCAGTGCCATCTTTAATGTCCTTCTCTCAACTTTTGGAATTTCTGAGACTTTACAATTATTTGATGATTACAGGAACACTTTTATTTGTAGCCTCTTTTAAACTGCCTTGCCTTTTCCATTTTATCTTCTCCATCTTCAGTAGTTTCCTGCATCATGTGGGCTCTCCTACCAGCCAAGGAATGAACGTGACTTCATCCCAAACCCATCATCAAAATTCCTTATGTCCCAGAAGGGTGGCTGCTGGGCAGGTCAAAGCTGTCCCTCTCCCAGGCAGCAGCAAGCTGCCACTGCCTTCTCTCAGAGACTGACAACATCTCATTTTCTAAAAGAGGAACATGCATCTCCTGACTGCAGCATCGTTTTTGCATTGGCTCCAAATACGTTAACATTTTCTGGTTCAAAAGCAATCGTGATTTCCCTTTAACAGAATTGCGCAAAAAGCAGGACCCTCCAAACTCAACAGCAAAAATATGGATTCCTGAAGAATCTGGACTTGTTCCTAAGTTTCTGCTAATGCTTTTTTCCAAAGACATCTGCTTCTATTTGTGCATTTCTTCAGCTAATAAAGATAAAACTAGAATACAGAGATTTTGGTGTTAAAATTGTAAGTGCATATGTGCTGAAACTGCCACAGCCCTTTTAATGGTCATGCTTCAGAAAGAGATGCTGGGAGTTACTGGTAGAGATCAGCTTCCTGCTGTGAGCATAATTTTGAGGTTTTGAACTTCCAATATATCATAAGACAGTGCCAGCCACTGAATTACGCTGCTGAATTTCTTAGCAGAGCTCCTAAAATTGTCACAGTAATTATTTTCAAGGTTTTTTCCAAATATGCCACTTTGGGAATCTGTTTCTGTGACCCAGTTTCCAAGAAGGCCTTGCATAAATTCCAGATACAAACAGTAAAAAAAAGCCCTAAAATGTGCTGAAGTAAGCACTTTACTAGCTTCCCCCCTTTCTACCAAAAACAGCAAGTCAGATCACAAATTATTGCACCATATGGTCCACCCTTCCAGGACTTCTCTTGCTCAAACCTAATATATGACCTTAAAAAGTTACATAAGATCACACTTTTTGAAGTCAGTGTGCCTCAGTTTGCCATTTTTATTGAATATACCAGTTCGAAGCTCCTGTAGATATAAGGGATTCTCCTAAGCCTTCAACTGTTCTCTGAAAATCTGATCTTCTTAAATGGAACAGTTAAAAAATAAACTCAGAGACCAGTTTTGAAAAATGTGGATTGTAACCCATGGGCCATTATTGTCTGGTCTGGGAATCTGCAAAGTAATATGAGGTTTTAATCAGAGTCAGCTGGAACTTGGCTTTCTAGCACTGAAGGACAGTTCAGACTCCAACAGCAACAGTCCTTCTCAAGGTCATGCAAAATATTTCCATTGAACTGCCATTGCAAAATTCCCAGATATCCAGAAATCACAGTTATATTTCATTTCCATCTTTTTGAAAGGTTCAAAGCTTCTAAAGACTAAAGCACAAAAGCCTGCAAATTCCTAGACCAAGGCCACAAGACTGCTGAAATGCTAATAAGTGAACTTGGGATCACTGGGCTCTGGGACAATCCAGCTAAAGACAAGAGAACCTGGCAGTGCTTAGGAGCAGCATGACCACACCAAGATTTCCAAAATAGGGCAAGAAATAAGTCAATTTCAGATGTTTTAATAAACAGAAAGACTGCCTGCTTTCCATCAGAGTTCCATCAATTCTGAACATGTTCCCACAAAATGCTTCAATTTTGACCAATAGATATACTGTCATTAAAAATAAAAATTAAAAGCATTCTGGTGAAAAATTCCCCAATTTTCATTTTTTCAAACACATTTTTTGCTTCATCTTTCAAAAATGAAATCTCTTTAGTATGAAAGACCACAAAACAGCAAGTGGTAAACCAACACATAGTGATTGCCCTCAAAAACAATTTTGAGCAGTGAGGTTCTTTTTGGCACTTTTTCAGGAGCTGCACAGAGGAAAGGCCAGTTGCTTTCAGTTCAGAGCAATATGAGTCATTTATCACTGAAAGACCCACTAAACACAAACAAGATCCTGCAGAAACCTGTAAGGAGTGAGAATGTTACTGAAAGCATCAAAGTATCTGCCCTCTGTGAGAGGCTTCTGAAAAGATAGTGACCAAGACACCTTCTCGGTACTGACTCTGGTTTTCAAGGTTGAATCTTGTCTTAAGAGGTACATGCATAAATACATTCTGGTCCTGCAGAGCAGAGGTGTTGGTTTGCCAGTGAAATAGCATATTTGGAGGCAAAGCCTAAGGTGAATAAATGAGCTGGGTTTCGCTTACGGCAATGACTCTGTATCAAAGGAGATTTTTGCACTCTAAATTCATTACAAAGGAGTCCACCTCCCCCTCTGCCCTCTCACATGTGTTGATCCAACATCTTCTTGCTGCTGAGCATCACCACTCGATAAACCATAACCGGACCTTCACTCCTGCCCTGAGCAGAACTGCGGAGCAGCAATGACCTTTCTTCTGAATGAAGCCCGTTTGTGGGGACTCCTCCATAACTTCTTGATGCTGGGCAACCTAATCAGGGTGCTCCTGCACTAAGCTCCTGTACTAAGGGCCTAAGATAGGAATATTATTCTAATTTTTAAAAAGAAAAAAAAAAAAGGTTGTGCATCGTTATTTAAAAAAAAATTGTTTACATTTTAAAAAATTTTGTATAAGATGAAGGAGTGGAATAGCTGATCCTGTTCTTAGGGCAATATTGCTCTTTCCCTGTGTCCACTGAAGACAAAACTACCAGCTGCAGCAGAGCCATAAAGGGCAGCTTTCGTCCCCCTGCAAGTGATAATGTAAATCAGTCAAGACATAGGTAGCCAGTGCAGGATGGATATTAGCACTGACTTTTCCTTCAGTTGCATTTATTTTACCCTTTAATTTGGTAAGTGAGCAAAACAGATGAGAGAAACTTTCAAAAAGGGACCTGAAGTGAGGAGCAATTTAATGGCCAGCACTGTAATGACGTGGCCTTTGCTCTTGGCCAGGAGCAGTATAGGGGACATAGAGCTGGTACCGGCCCCAGCATCCTAACAGAATGAAAGTCTGTCCCCTTCATAAGACCATGTCCAAAAAACTGGACAGGTCTCAAATTATTCCTTTCCTGTGGCAGCTGAATTACAGCATTTCCCTTTAAAAGAGCTGCAATATGTACCAAAAGCAGCTGTTTTGGAGGCAGGCCTGTTTCTGGGGGCTCCTGCCCTGAAGCAGTCCGAGGGGGTGTGGGTGATGCTGTGGACTATTACAGGAACAGGGGGAGCAAGGGGGAAGGATTTCTAGGGAACCTGGCAGTGTTTCAGATAGACATTTTTGCTGCATAATTGGAGAAGTTATGGCTGACATTTTCCTTTCTGCCTGCCCCATTTCTCTTTCTTGGTGGAGCCAAGGGCCCTGGGTCCACATCAGCTGTGTGCAAGCAAATGCCCCTGAAGTCACTGGAAACTGCTCTTACAGCATCTATCCCCGAGAGCATCATGAGCAGGATGTTATTTTTACCGCATCTCTATTTCTGATCTCTCCTTGTTCATGTAAAGTGCATACATGTGTTTATGAACTGCTTGTTGCAAAGATAAGGGAATGTGGGATGCTGACCAATCCCTTTTTCCATTACTCCTTTGTTTCCTGCTCCTCTTTTATGCTGCTTTTCTGTCTCCTGTTTTTGCTTTTTTTCCATCTCCTTTCTTCTATGGCAATGAGCAGGGTTTGCTCCTCAGCACATGCCAGTCAGGCCCTGCAGGCTTTACCCTCACTGCTCAATAAGAAATACATTTAAAAAAAAAAAAAAAGAGAGAAAGAAATATTTGGTATCTAAAAGCAGCTCATATTAAGCCACACAGATACTATGCCCCATGCTATAACATTAACTTAATGTGGAGCTTAACCTGAGATTGAATCACAGCTGCGCATTTTGAGGGTCATTATTCCTTGGCACTAAAGCAACCATTTCAGATGAGCACCGAAAAGAAGCACATCCTGCACACTCCTGGTACAACAGGAACAACATTTCTATACTCTGTAAATGTGGGATCCAGGGTGCTATTAATCCCCAGTATCTAAATACCTCTTCACAATTGAAAAAGATCATGACTATGCATTTGTAGTTGTTGTTTCAGATCCGCACCATGACAAGTGGCATGGTGGGACACCTGCTGTCGGACTACTGCATCCCGGTGTGCCGGCACCAGGTGGGGGACTCCATGGAGATCTGAAATGCTCACCAGGCCACTGGCGGGCAGCCATCCTGCCCTGGCCCATGAGACGCCCAGGATCTCCCAGCTAAAGTGATAATGCATCTCTGAAGGAAACATAAGTGTTCAAGAAGTGCTATTCAAATTTATGATGGAGTAGAGTATCTCTCTCCACTAGCAGAGCTCAAATGCTTCAACTTTGTTGAAAGCAAGTATAGAAGGCATTACTCTGGTGTCAGCTGGGTATTTTTGAAAATCCCATCTTTATGCGGTGTGAGTCACACTCACCAAAGTGATTAGGAGTCTCATGACTCAAATGGATTTTACACAAGATCTAGATTAATTCTTCAGCTTCTTTTGTGATTAAGTTGAGCAATGTAAATCCATTTGTTTCTGTCATAATACCATAATGTATTTGCTTTTTTCTGAACATATGGATATGAATATTTTTGCACAAACTTAAAATCCACCTCCAAAAAATACTATGATTATGGTTTCGATTTTTTTGCAAAGGTATTTGTGTAGACATGTAGATCTATTCAGAAACTAAAGAGAATCAAGAATATTGATGGAAACTACAGAAATAATTTGGGTTGTACAAAAGGATTAAAAAACCCTTGGGTGTTCTTTTGTCAAAAGAGTAAATTTACTTTCAGGTTTTTTGAGAACAGAAGTGTTTTGTTTTTTAAGTTGACCTCAAACATTCTGGATGTCTTACATTACTGTGAAACAGCACCTTTCCAGGAACACATCATGTTGCATATCAGAGTAAAGAGTTCCCCACTGGAGAAATCAGTACCATTTGTTGCAGTACTTCCCTTTGGGATTTCTTTATTTTGCTACATTTGTTGATGTTGTTGTGTGCTTTGGTTTGTAGTAAAAACAGATTTAAGGCTGTTTTCTTAAATCAGCCTTGATAATTTATAAGCTTGTGCTAGAAACAGGGTTATCTTAGATTTTGGTAAATAGAGCAGGCTCAAAGGCAGTGTTCTCAGTGGGTAAATAGCTGGATGGGTAAATGCAAGTGTACTTGGATTTGGATAAGTGCTACAAAATATAGCTTAAATGTCAAACAGCTGAAGTCAGTCTGCACAGCAAGAACATATGCCAAGAAGCTGTGTAGGGCTGATGGTACTTTTTAAGCACTGAGATCTGACATTAGATCAGGCCTGACTCTGCTCAGAAGTGGGGAATGGAAATCTCACTGACAGTTTCATGGAGAGCAGCATCAGCTCCCTGCCACCACACTGCCACTGAAACCATCTGCAGATAATTGTCCAGGGAATAGATGGTTTAAATCTGGCCTTTGAAAGCACTCTGCTGTGGTAGCAGGGAACAGAAGATTTCTTTGATACCATTCTGGTTAAAGAAACATTAACAATATGTGACTCAGCATAAAGGTTAACATAGTTGGAAGGAAGCCAAGAAAATAGCTTTAACTGATTTTCTTTTTCCCTTTGTGCCCACAACAGCAAATGAAAGTTCAAAGCATGTGTCAAAGAACTATCTGCCTGAGTTTCACATGGTGATGCTATTTGCTGTGAATTAGGTTTCAGAAGGCTACATTTGGGCACTTCAAAACAAGATGCTGTCTGGCTGATACCCTTTGGTACCCAAGCACAGGTATCACTCTGAATTATTTTCCTTCCCTCATTAGAAAAGGAGAATTTCAATAATACCATAAGTGACTGCTTTCACATTTATTGCCTGCATAGGGATTTGAAAGCTGGGCTGATTTCATACAGTGGACAGAGTTGAGATCTGGCCAGGATGGACATTGTCTGAGCTCACAACAGGTCTGAGCCAGACCCCATAAATGTGGGATGGGAGAGGGGTGGGAAACTATAGGCGCAATGTTCCTACTATTCTCTGTAACACCTAATTATTGGAGCAAGGCCAGTCTCTGCTTGCTTGGCTTATCTGGCTAAGCCCTGGAGAGATACTGTTGGCTGCTTGAAGCTTTCCTAGTCTTATCCCCAGGATATTGGCTGGCTCCTGACAGATGAAGCATGCAGCAATCTGTCTTCTCTCTTCCCTGGCTCAGACATGGCTCACTGAGCAAGTTCTCTCTGGAAAATGCTCTGTGGTTTGGGTGCAGTTTCTGGCACCATGCTCCTTCCTCTCTTTCTGGTCTTCTTTTGCTCTGAATAGAAGAACTTGTAAGCCCTTTTCCCTAGACAGACCTGGAGAGGTCTTGGGACTCACATCATTTTCCAATGGACTCTATTTCCATATTTTCTCACCAACCTGTACAATTCCTAAGGATGTTTTCCAAAACAAGAAAAGGAAGCTCACAGTCATTTCTGGTTTGTAGACTCTAATCCAGACCAACCACATCTTGCAGTCAAAAGCTGTCTGGTTGCTATTTTATCTGCTAGAGTTTTCCTGCCAGAGGTTCTTCATATAAATTAAATCCAGTGGTTGCATAAGTATAAATTCAGCTACTTTCCATCATGGTCACTTAAAACATGTTTAAAAAGAAGGAAACTACATGTCCATCAGCCTCTGCAGGCTGAGGCCTCCAGCCATCCCTGTCCTCATTGATGAAGAGAAGCGGAGGTTGTTACCCAGCACTGCCAGCATCTGAGACATCTCAGCCTTGCCTGTAACCCGGGGTTTTTGGCATCCTGGTTAGGTGACGCTCATATCCTGAAGCTTTGCTTCAGAGGTAGCTTGAGTCAGCCCACGTGGCACAACACGGAGCCGGGCAGAAATACCTGAACTGGCTCTAAATGATTGCGCTCAGATACAGCAGCAGGGTAGTTATGTTCACGTGAAGATTTATTATATTGTCCTGGACTTCTGTTACTTGTTCAAAACCCTTGGACAGAGCCCTAAGTTCAATGCCAGCACATCTGAGATCTGTTACTGAAGTGAGAATGGGGCTTTAGCCACACTTCACCAAGTACCCATCGCTGGCTGCAACAACACGATGACCATCCGCTGTCTGTGTCTGCATTATACATAAAAAAAGGCAACCTGCTTCCTCCACACAAACTAGAAATAATGCCTGGAACATTTTAAAGCATTCAACAAAGCTTAAAACGATCATTTAGCGTGAATAAAATATTTATATATCGGTGTAAAATTCAGGTTCTATTAAAGAAGAAACTGCAATCCTCATCCTTAGCCCAAGAAGCAATTAAAAAAATTTCACAGGACATTTATTTTCTGAACAGCAAGAACTCTGTAGTGCTGTCAAAGATAAGAAATTAGGAATACCTTGATATGCTGTGTTTGACTACAGCTTAATAATGGCTTCTAAAACACTCAAAATAGATTTTTTTCATGGTTCAAGGAACAGATGTATCTAGAATCAATTTGCAGTGAGGGCCAAAGATTAAAAAAAGAAATTAACTCTGGGATTTCTTTCCTCTGTTGTGCTAAAAATGGTGACCTTCGGGACATTTTGCAGAAGCCATCTTTTGGTTTGAGTGTTTGCTTTTCTTTGACTCTTTTTATAACACTCTGGAGAGGCTCAGGCTCCTTCTCAGCTCCGTTCTTTGTCCAATTTGTAAAGATGGCAAACTTTCCTGGTAGAGCAATTCTTATAGTAGCTAGGGATAGCTCACTCTGCTCTAAAAAGTGCAGTTTACAGGTCACTGTGGCAATGCACCCTGTATTTTAAATTAATTTAATGTGCCTTTTTGTACAGTTCTTCCTACTGCCCTTACTGTGAGTGAAAAGATGGTGTCCTGCACAGACGTGAGCAAAGAGACCCTGCACTCCTTGCACGACACCCGGGTTTGCTCAGTGACGTGTCAAACTAGTACAGGAAACAACTTCTCTGTAAGCAATAATACTGGTCCACATGCTGCTCCAGTTCACTAGCTGTAGCAAAGAAATCACATTTTCAGCTACCATGTTGAAAATGAGAGTTTGTTCCCTTTTGCAAAAACTAAGTCATCCAGCTTTTCCTGGGATACAAATGGAAGATGTGTTTGTCCCTGTTGGGAGAACTGGTCTGTGCTGGGTCTGTTCAGTTCTACATGGCCTCACTCCAGCATAGGCTGTCTCACCTAGACGTGATATCTATTTAAGGCATGTAGGTTGCATTTTGAAAAGATTAAGCTATTGTGACTGTTCAATTGTAACTTGGAAATTAAATTCATTTGGCTGCCCAGGTACTGACTGAGTCCCTGATGTCTGTTCTGTTTGAAGAACAGTCTTTGTCTTCAAGATAAAACTATTTATGTCTGGTTTCCTATCAGCTTATACTTGCTTTTCCTCCCAAAATCTTTTGTGTGGATTTTTTTTAAAGGACTGACTGCAGCAATACAGGTAATAATACATGTGTTTCAATGTTTGTCTATTATTGCTATTCAGCTTTATAGCCAGCGGAGTAAAGTTCTATGTTAATTTCCCCTAGATCCTTTGTTAAATCAACAATTTCCTTTTTTAAAATTTGATTTAGGCATCTAGGAACAGATTTACAAAGATATTTAGGTGTCCTAAGAGATAGGTACACACCTAACAGATTTTTCTGAGATTTCTGAAAAGAACAAGGTACATAACTCCTTTTTTAAGGCATGAGCAGCCTTGATTCAAAAATAGAAGCTTAGACTCTCAAATTGGTCAGAAACTTTACCTAAGTAACAGCAAATGTTAGGGGTTTGGGTTTTTTTCCTTTTAAAATATTATTTTAAAATATAAATTTTAAAATATTAAAATATTAATCCTTTTAAAATATTATAATATTATTTAATAGTTAATTTAGATTGATTATTCTTGTCTGGGGATATCACAGTCCAGGTCTTTTGGAAACTTTGCCAGCTGAGTCACTGTATTGAACAGTTTGTATTTATCTGGATGTTTTTCACAGCTTCAACATCAAGATTTCTAAACTGAGATGAAATATTAATAAAGGGATAAAACAGGACACTTTCTCTTTCTAAATAGATATTCCTTAGGTAGATATTCCTCAAGTAATCATGCCTTGTTTTAATTACATTAAAAACATGCTGGATTTTAAAGTCATATTCTCCAGAGTGACACAAAGCATGACAGCATGGCAGAGAAAAAAGAACAGGGCAAAGTTATTCAAGATAATGGAGTAATTTATCATATTGGATGAAGAAGTCAATCCTCTAATAGGAACAATTACATGTGTGTTTTACTGCACACAGCTGGATTATTTGTCTCCCAGTAGCATTTCTATTTGGAGAGCCCTAAACTTTAAGTGGATCCAGAAGGAATGTTGCTCAAACCAAACTGTCTATTCACCAAGGAAATTAGAAATCTTTGCATCAGCTGAGTCACATGTTCTTTAGAAGCTTGTATTTACAGCTTCATGTTTCTTATTTTGCCACTGCGATGTTATGACTGAGACTGCTGTCTCAGTGGTCTGGAGACAATACTTGGATTCATATTTTTCTCACTTACAGAAGTAATGATGAAGACGTTCACTCTGATAATGAGAGCCTGGCCTTAGTCTCTTCAGACTGCTTTTTCTCAAGTGGTGATTTTTTTGAACACTGACTATGCTGAGGAGTCCAACAGAACTCGTATCCATCTGGACTGATGTGGAGCCATTCTTAAAAAGATGATAATGATAATGAGCTGTGAAAATAAAGTGATCTAACCTTTGAAAATACAGAATGAGAGATTTATTGTCACTCACATTGTATCTTTAAGACCTACACTTGAGCTTATTAGACTGTTGTAATTGTTCTCAGTGTGACTGACTATGCTGCTTTTCAGAAGTGATAAGGATAAAGCAAAGATAAACCATTAGCAGTCACTGGACTGCTGGCTAAAACATATACCCCCAACTCATAACAAATACAGATATCAATTTACTGAGGAGAAGAGAGAAATGAAAAAAGGGTGGTGACTGTGACGGAGGATTTATCCTGGCTCTTCATAATACAAAAAACATTAAGATCAAACATCAGAAAACTACAGGGAATCCCAACCATAAAGATAATTTTTTTTCAGATTATTTTTTTAACAAAATTATAAAATGTGGTTTCAGTCCTGAACTTGACAATACATTTTTATGCCCATTTTATAGCAGCAAGCAAGTGGAAGACATGTCAGAGTTGGCGCATGTGTGCAAGTGACACATCTGCTCACATGGTGGTGTTAGGGCTACCTGCTCCCAGATTCTCCTGTCCATGCTTCCTGGATCTCAGAAACCAGTGGCACAACATTGCTGCTCCTGTGCCCAGTCCCGCTGACTGAGGAAGAGCTAGTTAAATGTCTTGCCTTTGCACTACCCCAGCCACAGAGGATAATTTGCTCCAAGCACTACTAGAATGCAGACTCTGAGTCAGACATCCTAGGCAGACTTACTCTTAGCCCACAATGTTTTCTAAAACCGTAGATCCTGTGTTTCAAAGCCCTTGAAAAGGGACTTCAGGTTGGCTGGGAGCAGGAATGTATGATGTGATTTCTGCCTGAAGGACCATACTAAAACAGGCTAAAGGAGTGGAGAGGAGGATGAAAAGAAGAAAAGCTCAGAAGAGAGCAGCTGCCTTACAGTTCAGCAACAAATGACTTCTTTGAGTTTAATCTTTTCTGCAAATGGAAAAGGAGATGGCTGAGATGAGAGAAAGGGATGGGGACAGGTCGCTGGGTAAGGAGATCGACTAGAGGAGCAGAGCACATGAGAAACATCATGTCTGCTGATAGGGGGAGGATAAGGTTGCAAACAGGAAGCTGTTCACAGATAGATATGGTTCATCTGATGGGCCATACCATAATTTGTCATATTTGAAACTGTCAACATGATGAGAGAAGTGGGTGATAGATGGACTGAAAGTCATTCAAAAACAAATTTCAGGTTATTCAGGTGTGGGCAGAGAGCTGAGAGAGCTGGGTGGTGCAGACAGCAGGAGCTCCATAATATAAGGATCATAAAAAGTAGGACAGGAAAGGATTTCCAGCTGACACAATCAACTACCACAAAGCCACATGTAAAGATTAAATAACTGGGAGAGTTGACTGAGGCTTCTGGATAGAAGAAGGGCAGGAGAACAAGGATATTTGGTAAAGGAATCAAAGCAAGAGAAGAGTGCTGGTAGAGAGGAGTCGGCAGCAGAAGGCAGGAGGAGAGGAGAAAGGAGGTGGATGCTGTATTCTTCAGCAGACATATGGGACTGGGAATATTAAAGAGGAAATGACAGATGGTACAGCTCAAAGAGAAGATACCAGGTTGAATGCTAGTGGAGTTTCTCATGGTCAGCCACATGACTGAGGTTCTTAAATATTTACATTAACAAACTTAACTCAAAAGGTAGGAGAGTGCACAGGAACAAATGACATTCTTTACTTGAGTAACAGATGGGAGGAAATTCATTATTTCCGGGACATGCAAGGCCTGGGAATAAAGAACATGACCAAAGAAGACGCTTGTCATCAGCTGGGAATATCTGGAGAGGAGAGCAACCCACAAATATGAGATTACCACAGGATAACAATGAAATTTCAAAGTGATGCATTTATAATAAAAGGCAAGAACATTCCCAGGATTTACCCAGAGAGAAACATTTTTGTATTGTGCAAGATATTGATGATAATGTGTTTATTTTGTGCTCCAGTCATCCCTATTTAATAAAGATTCAAAATAGACCAAATGCAAAGACTGGCTGCTAAGGTGGCCAGAGGAATGGCCAGACTCTCAGTTAGCTGTCACATTAGCTGCTAGTTTTATTTGCCAAGTTCCAATGCTTAAAGAAAAAAATATTGGCATTTCCCCAAATTCCATAATTCTGGTCTCAGCTGGCCTCTGAGGCTTTGGTCTAGATCAGCTCTGTCTCTTTGTTTAGGCTTGGCAGCCACTGCCGATCTGCAGTGATCAAAGGCAGGAAGCATCCAGCACACCCTCATCCCCAGACTTCTGGCCCTGTTGCAACATAGTCCCTGAACAGACCCTGAAATATGGTTCCCTGCGCTGTGATGTATTGCACACCCACACAGAGGCTTGCTGACTTCACTACGCCTCTGCCCATGCATTGTTTTCCTTCCATAGGTAGGGCGCTTAGTATAGGAGAAACTTCATACCATTTAGAATTCTCCAGCAGTAGAAAAAAGTAAGTATTGGACTTAGGCAGCCTTTTGTGTCTTTGAAATACACAAAGTTGTTCTGAAATATGTTTGTTTTGGTTTTGTTTTTTCCCCAAGCAAATGCAAATCTTTACTTGGTTTGGGTTTTGCAATATAAATTCAGGTTTTGTCTTTCTTCCAAGACTGTGTGATGACAGGGGAACTGCTCAATGATGATGTCATGATAGACTAAAGAGAATACAATTGAGCAATTTGTCAGGAAACCTGACTTTTCGTTGGACTGTACACAATCCTTTGTTTTTGACTATTTAACCACTCCAATACAGTGACTGATATTTTTGCTATTTCAACTAAGGCATGACAGGTCACAGTAAAATTCCTAAAAACTCTTTAGAGTTTCTCACAAGGTAAAGAAGGGACAAAAAAACAGAGTGTCAAAATGGTTCGGAAGACCATAGACTCTCACTTCAATATATAACATGTTTAAATTGATCTAACTGAACAGGAACCCATTTAGGCTAAAATAATAACAAACTAATGTCAGGTAAAAAAAACCCTAACAATCCTAGTATTTCCAAAGCAAAGCATCAAATAGAATATTCTTCAGTGTTCATAAACTGACAAAAAAATGACACTTTTAAAGTCCCCTTCAAGTCCACTTTTGAAATACTCTGCAGCAGATCTGTGCTCTCAAATTTTGTTTCTAGGCATAATTAAGAAACAGTGTCTAATATTGTGGAAAAGATAGTATGGGTGGATGCTTGACATTTCTGAAAACTGTACTTTTGTCAAAAATGGAAAAATAACTTGAATTTAATTATTGCTTTATTAAAGGAAATATGCTGTTTGAATACTCTTCCTATAAAAAACTACCACAACTACAGTTTTTGTCATCAATTTCTGGTCTGATCACAAGTTATTAGCAAGGTGGTGATACCAATGGGTCTGAAAAATCTAGAAAGACATATGATCATGAATTTTCAATGTGAAGCCACCCAGCCTCCAAGAAAAGCCAATAGGTGTTAAAAAACATTAAGCTGTATGTTGCCAAGTGTACATTCCTTGCTCACTTTTTCCACACCAATATCACCTCTTGGTATTTTTAACGATCATCACGAGTATTCCATTCCAAAGTCTACTGCAAGTTCTTTTGAAACATTCATGTGCTTAAGCCTTTAAGAATGAAGTACTAATATACATACTATACTGGACTACTTACACCTCTCTTCTTATGTATCCAGCCATGAGGCCTGAGCCTTATCTGTTGCAGCAAAGAACTCCACAGGTTGATCATTTGTGGCATAAAAGATACTTGTGTGTGCATGTGTGATTTCATTTTCTTTAACTTAATTTGATTGACATCTATTTTTGTGATGGCTTGAAAACAAAGCTGTACTCATGGTGAAGTCTCAAAAAGATTTCTCTCACTCTGTGTCACGGGAAAAAATGGACAACTGAGTCAACATGAAATTCCTGTTCAATCTAAAATTTATTTAAGTTTGATTCTCCTCCTTAAGGGAAGAAAATTGTAAAACTGACTGCATTATTTAAAAGCAAATTTACCTTTTTCATGGGAGGCTGTGTTCCCTTTCTTAAGGTATTTGTGTGTTATCGTAAATCCCACCTGAAGTGCATGGGTTACATTTTTTTCTGGATTTGACTATTGAAAGAACAGCATCTATACAGATATTTTGAGGTGTTTATACTGTAATGATGAAGGCTTAAATTGTCTATTTATCTATATTTTATGTCTGTGAATATATGATTTTGTTTGGTCCCCTGGGTAATTCATAATTTTTTTTTTTCACTTTGTCTATGTCTTCCTTCTATTTTAGTTCTGGAAAATCAAGGAAATCTCTGTATCCAGTTTTATAGGATTTATTTATTAAAATTAAAAGATTCAAAGTTAGATATGAAAATTTAGACAGCTGTGTCTATTCTCTAATTTTTTTCTGTAGTTTTTTAAACTGCTTGCATTTCTGTCATGAGAATCCTCTTCTGATAAAATCCTAACAGCTACCTGTGTGCCTTTGATAGCTGAAATGTTGCTTTTGAAGATAAAATACAAATGCAAGTTCTTTTGTACGTGCAACTGCACTACAGAAATGAGACACATCATTAAACTAATTAAATTGTGTATCCTTTTTTGTCCTACTTTTTCTTTTTGGCTTCCTTCCCTACTACAACATAGAACTGAAGAATATCATAAGGTCTAGTTTGCCATACCCTAATATTTTCAGCTTAGTATTTTGCTCTCTGCAGTCTCCTGAGTATTGATATTCCTGCTTGTCCTTATAAAAGTATGTATAAATCCTGCTTTTCTTGCTGAGCTCCATTTCACTTTGAGAGAGGCATGAGGATGATAATTTTTTGCAGATTGGGTAGATATAAGTACTGATAGATGAAAAATGGAAGTGGTCATTTCATTCTGAATCATGACAATATCCCCAGATTTTTAATTTCCCATAGAACGCAAAGTCCAAATATATTAGTTTTTAAAAACATTGAGGCATCTGCTTTTCACATCTTCAGAATGTTAGTTTGTGAAATATTTACCTGGAAGGGACGGATGGCACATGCAGTTCAAACTTTTCTGAAACATTTCTTTTTAAAATACTCCACATGCTTAACCTTTCAACTTGCATTTTTCTCAGATCAGGAAACAGGAAGAAAGCAAGGTTAGACTTTGTCTCATGGAGGTTGTACATATATCCTAAGATGGGAAATGACGGAGACTGTGGTGAGACAGCTGTGAACGAGTGTGTGAACAGAAAAGGACCTGTCGTCTCACACCTCTATATCTCACTCCTCTTTTGGAGGAAGCTAGGCAGGGCATTTCTCTGCCAGCTGCCAGTGGGGCTGGTACAGGGGATGCTCATTGCAGCATCTGAGGAGATGCAGACAGTGCAGGATGAATCCATGAGGCTGCAAAATGCTGTGGCACAGAGAAGCCCCACTGGTGGCACACGGAAACTGTGGGACCAATCCCATCCCAGACGTACACTGGAAAAAGATGGCTTGTCTGTATGTCTAGATAATATGGTCCCCGCTAAGTTGCACAGCCACTTCCCATAGGTGAGGAAGAAAAGAGACCAATAGCTAAAACTCAGCTAACCAGAAACAGTGCACATTGTGTTTACCAAAAAACACAGGCTGGGCTGTGTGAAAGACCATATGGAAACAGCCTGACAAACCCTGAAAACTGATCAATTGAAACTGAACTATAATATACTATTTAGTTAACCTCTTTCCAAATTATTCCATTGATTTAATAAAATAAGCTTTTTTTCTTTATTGAACCACATTCTTTTGGGAGAAATATGATTCAAATTATTAATATCCTCCCATTAACCAGTATCAACAGTATCTGCTTCCCAGGATAAAATTTCTATTAGGTGTATTGGCTCAAACTCTTAGCTTAATTGTCTTTTATGGTCTTTGCTGATAATTTGGCCCTCTATATTCATTTGATATGACTAAAAAAAAAATTTTCTTTCATTGTTTTTCCACTGTTACCTAGGTAAGACTAAACCTAGTAGATGAAAATGAGCTTGACTGCAGAGAACAGAGCAAAGTACCTGAGAACATACCTCAAAACTAGTGCAGTGATATGTGATTAGAGGCTTAGTCAATGCCTACATGGATATGCTGTAGTGTTCTTGAGCATGCTTTCCATTTTCAAGCACACAAAATGTGCAGCAATGCAGGTACTGCATGTGAAGCCAGTCCATTTTTGCATCTATTGTATGATATGCTCAGGGTGATACTAAACCCAGACTTCACCAATCACTGCTTCACAAAGAACTGAAAGAACCAACAGAATATTTCTGAGGACTTTTTGACTGAATTATATAAAACACACCTTCCACTCTTGGTTATATAGGTTAGCTTATGTTTACATTTCATGCTCAGAGATCACTGGCAATGAACATCTGCCAGAGAGCAGTGCACGTGCATCGGCAGGCAGCCACACTGGAATCTGTGAATCATAGAATCATAGAATCATTGAATCATTAAGGTTGGAAAAGATCTTTAGAATCATCTAGTCCAACGGTCAACCCAACACCTCCATGCCTACTAAACCATGTCCTGAAGTGCCATATCTACATGTTTTTTGAACTCCTCCAGGGATGGTGACTCCACCACCTCTCTGGGCAGCCTGTTCCAATGCTTGACCACCCTTTCAGTAAAGAAATTTTCCCTAATATCCAGTCTAAACCTCCCCTGGCCCAACTTGAAGCCATTTCCTCTCATCCTATGGCTTGTTACTTGGGAGAAGAGACTGACACCCACCTCACTACAACCTCCTTTCAGGTAGTTGTAGAGAGCGATAAGGTCTCCCCTGAGCCTCCGCTTCTCCAGCCTAAACAATCTCAGTTCCCTCAGCTGCTCCTCATAAGACTTTTTCTCCAGACCCTTCACCAGTGAAGGCAGCAAGGTCCCGGTTTCCCTGGTCACCCTCTGTGTATTTACATGCCAGTGTAATGCAAATGACTAATGAGCTGCTGTGCATTGACAGAGATGAGAGAAAAAGTTTCATAGTTTATATCTTTGCATTTTTAGGTCATGCTTTGAATAAGTACATTAGAAGTTGTCAAAAGGTTTAACACTAGAGATGGATGAACTGAAGAACCAGCAGAATCAGCAAAATATGTGGGACCAAAATTGGGTATATTCATCATTTCTGATGTTGGACGACAGATTGGCAAGGCATGGGCTGACTTCTTGATTGGACTATCACATGATAGTGATGAGGAGAGGATGTGTGTGATGATGAGATGTTCTTGCTTAAGAGATGAGTCCTGCGTACTTTCTGTGTCCATTTGCAGCACAGTGGGGAGGATGCTGGTGATGAATGCAGGTCTGTGTCCCCACAGGAGCAGCACCTAAGCTCAGAACTCACGTTTGAAGTGAGCTGGAGTTTTTAACCTGACAGCAAAATGTAAATCAGAATTTATTGGTCCTCTTGGTGTTCAAAATGATGAACTTGGTCCATGAGGGCACAGCCATTTATAGTTAGGTACATTTTAAAAAGAAAAAAAAATAAACCAAGCAGAATTTTAAAATAAAACCTCCATCTCCAAATAGGAAAGATGGTGGCCAACTGTCCAGGCAAGGTCACTTCTCAGTCATATTTTGACTCTAAATTGTGATGATGTAAGAGTTATCTGAGAGAACATTAGGAGGAAGATATGATCTGTAACTTTTCTGCTGTTACATTTTCTGATATTTCCAGGAGGTGTCATCATACAGGTGAAAACACATAAAAATGTATTCTTCTTCCCTTTTGGAAAACCCTAGGCTGCTGCTTGAGCTTTCCCATTTCCATTTCCATTTTTTACTGGAAGTCTCTGTTTACTTAAGTCAATTTAAATGATCCATCAGATGAATCACTGCATTTTAAATGCTGGCAGGAGGGGCATTATGAAAGGCATCAGTTTGCTTAAGGTCCCTTATATACGCAGTCTGCAAAAACAAACTCCATACAATTTCACAAGGATAGCTGGAGTGCAAATGATTGAGTAATGAAGACACTAAAAAACCCACAATAATTTGGCTTCATTAGCCAGTCCTTTCCATAACAAAAAAACCATATCCATAAATGACAAGGGGTACATATTTTATTATTTGTATCCCTTTCATCATGAATTTGGGAGAATATAAAGTAAAAACATATTAGACTTCTTATGCTTGCACTTTACATACTGCAGCAGTCCTAAGTGGATTGTGATACTGAACATCCCCATGATGTTGCACACCACTGATGATGGTGGTGTGGAGCACTCCAAATTTATCAGCTGCTGCCTGCCTCTGGATAGCATTGCATCAGCTTCATTAATCACCAGTTTCCTTGAGCAAGGCCTCACTTCTGAACTGTGTGGGCAGCTCTATCAGGTTGCTGAGCTGCTTCTGGTACCACGGGTGGTAGTTATTTCCTCCAAGAAGGCTCTGCCCAGATTATAACAGAGACAGAGCAAGTGGCAACCATGGCGAAATCAGGCCAACCAGCAGTAGGCACAGAGAAGACCCTGGAGGGTCAGGCACCTGGAATTATCATCCTAGAGTTATTGATTATTGGCAGGTCTTGTCACAAATAAGAGCCTGCAATGAGCCACAGGCATGAATCCCACTTAGATGGTTGCATGTAAATGTGGTTGTTAAAATTACATGTTCTACATGAAGAACAATGTGTGAAATGCTGTGAATAGCTTATGAATATCCCCTGGCCAGGAAGAAAACTTGATGGATTATAGAGGTGGATGATTTATTAACTGTTTAATTAAGCACAAGGATAGTTAAGAATCCTGGCATAAGTATGTCAAACCTATCTCCCAATTACGAAAAGGAATATGTTTTTACTTGAGAAGGAAAAGGTTTAGAAGAGCAAAGGATATGACTCTGAATGAATCCTTGATTAACCCATGAAGAGACTAAGTAGAAAACGTCCTGCCCCCCCCCCCCCCGAAACTGCAGTTTTCTTCACTGACTGCAAGTTTAGGATTTAAAGATTGTAATGTATGCCACAGGTTTGGTGATTGGCTAAACAGTTTGCTAGCAGTTACCAGACAGCAAGGAAAGCCTTGGAGAAGTAGATACATGCATGGTTTGCTTTTCTCCTTGTTCATAACTTCTGTAACCGTGTTGGCTATATTTGGATTTTGTAAATAAAATGCTTTTACTTGCTTTTACCCTAACCTGGCCAGGAGCAAGGATGATTTCAAAGTATCTGGCAAACATCAAAGCACATCATCCAGACAGGCACACGGACCTTCACATCTGGTGCTGGCTCACTCCTGCAGAGCAAAGCATTCCAATACATTTCTGCAGGGTAGCTAAAACCGGGGTACAAATTATCTCCATTAAGCTGTAGAGGTGCTTTTGGCAGTTAGTTTCTATGGTATGGGCTTTGCAGATCAGAGGAGCAGAGATAAGTTCTGGTCCTGGTGGTGTCAGGAAAATTGCTTGGGCTGTACCAGCTAAATGGACCCACAGCCTCATGTTAACAAAGTGAACAGAGACTCCAGCAAGCAACCAAGACCATCCCAGACATGTTTGCTTTACAAGTATAGAACTAAATATGGGGTACCAGGTATATTGGTTTGCATCACACTTAGGTATTTGTATATTCATCTTTACCTCAGTTGCTGTGTGAAAGCTGAGAACAAATTGTTGGGTTTTTTTCTATTGTGATTTTGCTGGTCCTAATAAGTCAGCGCAAATGATAGACTGGAGAAAGAATGCTGTGGTGGGTTGACCTTGGCTGGCTGCCAGGTGCCCACCAAGCCGCTCTCTCACTCCCTCTCCTCAACAGGACAGGGAGAGAAAATAAGATGGAAAAGCTTGTGGGTCAAGATAAGGACAGGGAGATTGCTCACCAATTACAGTCATGGGCAAAACAGACTTGACTTGGGGAAGACTAATTTAATTTATTGCCAATTAATAACAGAGTAGGATAGCAATAAATAAAAAAAACCCAACTAAAAACACCTTGCCCTCACCCTCCCTCCCTTCTTCCCAGGCTCAAATTCACTCCTAACTCTTCTATCACCTCCTCTCCTCCCAAGCGGTGCAGGGGGGATGGGGAATGTGGGTTGCGGTCAGTCCATAACGCTTCGTCTCTGCTGCTCCTTCCTCCTCACGATGTTCTCCTGCTCCAGCGTGGGGTCCCTCCCATGGGATACAGTCTTTTACGAGCCTCTCTAATGTGGGTCCTTCCCATGGGCTGCAGTTCTTCAAGAACTGTTCCAGCATGGGCCCTTTCCATGGGGTGCAGTTCTTCAAGAACAGACTGCTCCAGAGTGGGTCTCCCATGGGCTGCAGTTCCTGCCAGAAAACCTGCTCCAGCATGGGCTCCTCTCCACGGGCTGCAGCTCCTGCCAGGAGCCTGCTCCTGCATGGGCTCTCCAGTGACTGCAGCTTCCTTCAGGGCACATCTGCCTTCTCTGGCATGGGGTCCTCCATGGGCTGCAGGTGGATATCTGCTCCGACATGGTCCTCCTTGGTCTGCAGGGGGACAACTTGCACCACCATGATCTTCTCCAGGGGCTGCAAGGGGAATCTCTACTCTGGCACCTGGAGCACTTCCTCCCCTCCTTCTTCACTGACCTTGGTGTCTGCAGGGCTGTTTCTCTCACATTTTCTCACTCCTCTCACACAGCTGCTGTGCAGCAGTTTTTTTACCCTTTCTTAAATATGTTATCAGAGAGGCGCCACCAGCATCGCTGATGGACTCAGCTTTGGCCAGCAGCAGGTCTGTCTTGGAGCTGGCTGGAACTGGCTCTGTCTGACATGGGAGCAGCCCCTGGTGTTTTCTCACCCACCCCTGCAGCCCCCCTGCGACCAAAACCTTGCCATGTAAACCAAATACAAGTGCCAAGAAAACTAAAACCCCCAAAGACTGTCTGGAAGATTAGAGCTGGAAGATTAGAGCTGGTAGGTCTCTAATCACAGAACGAACTTGCCTGTGATTTATTGAGGCCGCAATAGTCCTCAACTGCTAGTATCAAGACACAATGAAAGTATTAATATATTCAAGAACTTTCATCAGTTTTAGGACAGGCTGTTGTTCATCTGGTAACATATATGGCAAGTCAAATTGCTGTTCAGAAATCTTGACATTTCAGTCATCCACCCAAAAAGAGCAAACTGTACCAGCTTGGGTCTGGTAACAAATCACACAGCTCAAGTAATGAACAACAAATAGTCAAGGTAAGCAAGTCACAAACAATTTCATAACCATGGAGGTGCAATTGCCATAACAAGCAGCATTTAGCTGTGTCAACTAAATGAGTTGATTGTTTAATAAGAGTGTGATTTGTTAATAACAATGAGTGATAAATACACTCTAGTGGTTCAGATTGCATAATCATCTCAGCTTTTTGGTCAGCCAACTTGGAAATTTCATGAGAACACTTGAACCTCTTGCAACGTTTTCAGTGTTTTGTGCTTTGGCTAAATCAGAAATATATGAAAATATCTTTCTGCTGCTGTTTTGGTACTTCTGCTAGTAGGTGCTACCAAGAAATGAAGACCTAAAAAGGCATGCAGGTTGAAGACCTAACCACTGGAAAGGATAAATTTTGATTCAGCTCAAAGGTTGGTTAATGTTATAACATGAATAACTTCATCTGAAGTATTATGCTGATTTCAATAAGCCTTATTTCCATATTTCTAATGTAAAACTCTTGCATCATCCTTTAAAACATCCAGAGAACATCTAGAGGATCAGGTGACCTTATCTTGTCCAGACACTTTTACATCCCTTTTCCTGAATATATCTTCAGATTCGCATATGTATCCAGTTTTCCCATCCATAGACTACAGTGTTCGTGACTGAACCTGCATTAGGATAGATGAACAGTAACCTGTTGACGAGATGATCTGCAGTGGCTGAGAGGTTACAGTTCAATAAAAAACTCTGAATATCTTTCAGATGTCATGGGTAATTGATTCCTGTTTTATGTGAACAGTGGAATCTGCGGTTTCAATTTGGGTTGATCTTTAGATATTGTCTGTAAGAATACAGCTGTACAAAAACCAGCATCTGTTTCAGCTCATGTAGATTCAAACTACCTGAATATTCCTAGTCAAAGTCCACCAAGGGAAGCAAATAAGCACGGAAGTGAAGCTATAAAACTAAACCTATTTGGGGCTTTTTATTTTTTTTTGTCAAATCAAATGAAGAGTGTAAGATTTTGCCTAGAGCCTATGGAGAAAACACAGCTCTGCAAACAACATATTTGTTCCAAATACAAAGATTCATAAGCTTTAAAGAACCTGATCTGAGTTTTGCATTGCAACCCCCTTAACAAGCTGTCTCTTGAAGGAAAACTGCATGCAGGACTGTATTAGTGAGAGCATAGCTGGTAGATAGGTAGAAGCAATTATTCCCATCAGCTCAGCTTTGCAGCCCCCCTACAGTACTGTCCATTTTGGGCCCCCAGTGCAAGAGAGACATTGAGAAACCAACAGCAACCCCAGAGAAGGGCCACTACACTGGAGCCATGCCATGCAAGGAGAGGCCAAGGGAGCTGGGCTTGCTTAGCCCAAAGAGGAGAGGGCCAAGGAGGGACCTCACTGTTGTCTTCAGCTACCAAACAGGTGGTTACAGGGATGACTGAGCCAGATTGTTCTTAGAGGTACGCAGGGAGAGCAAAAGGCAATAGTCACACTTTGCAACAAGGAAAACCAAAACAATTATCACAGTGAAGGTGATTAGGCACTGTGCCGTATATTGTGGTTTATGTAATTGAATTTAAAAACAATGTCAGGTAGCTATTTTTTTATATTTTACCCCATAAGAAGACAACTGTTAACACTTAAATACTCAAGGTTTAATCACCTTTAAAAACAATCATAACCCTTTGTTATATTAAAGTGAATGGAAATTCACTAAATTGGGAATGCAGCTAAAGACACTTGCTAAAAATTAGTAAGGCTCTTCTGGAATGAGCACATAAAAATAATTTTCTGAGCAGATAGTATCTTCTTGCCCAATGTGAGTTAGGATAAATAGAATAGTGGAAACTTTGTAGGCTGGCTCTTGGAATATGAGACAAAGGCCCTCCCCTTCAGACTCTCCCTCCCTCTTTAGGCACCTTGAAAGTGCTCCACATATAATTTATGAATTACATTTTATTTCCTCTCACTCTTCCAAAGTGTTTTGAAAAGCTAGAATGAAGGCTGAGTACATCTCAGTAACTTAAGCATTATTTCGATATGATAACTGGGATAGTTATCCCAGTAATCCCCCCTCATTAAAGTCTTATCCCCAAAATTTAAAAAAAAAAAAAAGAGAAAATTTAGAGTTAAAAATCAAAAAAACACGCAGGCATCTTAGGGGATGGATGCGTGCATACATTTAGACAGCCTTGACTGTACTTTGCAGTAACTGCTTAGCAAAACCATGTGGCTGAGATTACTGCTCAATACTTTCTACATTTAGATTAGATGTGACTGAGTTCAAAAAGAATAATCAATATTTTGATGCATCTAAAATTTGTTCCCAATTTTAATACAAATTTTTGAAGAGTTTTACTTCCTACTTCCCCCCCCCGATTTATGTTTTTTTCATCAAATTTACTATTAATAAAAATAACTATTCTTCTCTATAGTTAGGTTTTATGGAGTCTAAACCTTAAAAGCAAACCATTTGAGGTGCACAGGTTATATGAACTGAACACTGCGGTGTCCCCTCAATACAGTTAGCTATAAGACTAGAAACCAGCAGCAGTCACACACCACTAACCATTGGGCTATTGTGTCAGTCAACATAAGATAACAAACACATGACCTACTAAAGAAGCATTGAAAAATTACTTTCTTTTCTATTTTTAACCCTCTGATACACTAGGATTTAATAGCAGGCATGTGATATCAGACAAATTCATGCCCTTTGTGTCGTGGTTTAGCCCCAGCCGGCAGCTAAGCACCACACAGCCGCTTGCTCACTTCCTCCCCCCGGTGGGATGGGGGAGAGAATCGGAAGAGCAAAAGTAAGAAAACTCGTGGGTTGAGATAAGAACAGTTTAATAATTGGAACAAAATAATAGTAATAATAATGATGAATTATAATGAGAAGGAAAACAACGAGAGAGAGAGAGAGAGAGAGAGAGGAACAAAAGCCAAAGGAGGGAAAAAAGGGGGAAAAAATAAAAATAAATAATAAAAAAAAATGATACAACCACTCACCACCCGCTGACCGACGCCCAGCCAGTCCCCAAGCAGTGATCGCTACCTCCCGGCCAACTCCCCCCGTTTATATACTGGGCATGATGTCATATGGTATGGAATACCCCTTGGGCCAGTTTGGATCAACTGTCCTGGCTGTGTCCCCTCCCAGATTCTTCTGCACCTGGCAGAGCATGGGAAGCTGAAAAGTCCTTGACTAGTGCAGCAACAACTAAAACATCTCTGTATTATCAACACTGTTTTCAGCACAAATCCAAAACATAGCCCCATACCAGCCACTATAAAGAAAATTAACTCTATCCCAGCTGAAACCAGGACACAGGGCCAGCTTGATTCACAGATCCTCTAGTGTTAACTAACCAGGTGGCCTGGTTAGATAACCAGGTGGCCTGGTTAGGTGGGCCAGGTGGCCCAGTGTTTGAATATCCCACCACCCATTGCTCTCAGTGTAGTCTTTAACAGTCCACCGTATTGTTCAATTTTCCCGGAGGCTGGTGCATGACAGGGGATGTGATATACCCACTCAATGCCATGCTCTTTGGCCCAGGTGTCTATGAGACTTTTTCGAAAATGAGTCCCGTTGTCTGACTCAGTTCTTTCTGGGGTGCCATGTCGCCATAGGACTTGTTTTTCAAGCCCCAGGATAGTGTTCCGGGCAGTGGCATGGGGTACAGGATATGTTTCCAGCCATCCGGTGGTTGCTTCCACCATTGTAAGCACATGGCGCTTGCCTTGGTGGGTTTGTGGGAGTGTGATATAATCGATCTGCCAGGCCTCCCCATATTTATATTTCAGCCATCGCCCTCCATACCACAGAGGCTTTAACCGCTTGGCTTGTTTAATTGCAGCGCATGTTTCACATTCCTGGATAACCTCTGCAGTAGTGTCCATGGTCAAGTCCACCCCTCGATCACGAGCCCATCTATATGTTGCATCTCTTCCTTGATGGCCTGAGGTGTCATGGGCCCACCAAGCTATAAATAATTCACCCTTCTGTTGCCAGTCCAGATCCACCTGAGCCACTTCAATCTCAGCAGCCTGATCCACCTGCTGGTTGTTTTGATGTTCCTCAGTAGCCTGACTCTTGGGTACATTAGCATCTACGTGACATACTTTCACAACCAGGTTCTCTACCCAGGCAGCAATATCTTGCCACAGTGCTGCAGCCCAGAGGGGTTTACCTCTGCGCTGCCAATTGTTCTGCTTCCATTGCTGTAACCACCCCCACAGGGCATTGGCCACCATCCATGAGTCAGTATAGAGATAGAGCACTGGCCACTTTTCTCATTCAGCAATGTCTAAAGCCAGCTGGATGGCCTTTACTTCTGCAAATTGGCTTGATTCACCTTCTCCTTCAGCAGTTTCTACCACTTGTCGTATAGGACTCCATACAGCAGCTTTCCATCTCCCATGCTTTCCTACAATACGACAGGACCCATCAGTGAACAGGGCATATTGCTTCTCATTTTCTGGCAGTTTATTGTACAGTGGGGCCTCCTCAGCACGCGTCACCTCCTCCTCTGGTGATATTCCGAAATCTTTGCCTTCTGGCCAGTCCATAATTACTTCCAAGATTCCTGGGCGATTGGGGTTTCCTATCCGAGCCCGTTGTGTGATCAGTGCAACCCACTTACTCCACGTAGCATCAATTGCATGATGTGTGGAGGGGACACTCCCTTTGAACATCCAGCCCAGCACCAGCCAAGGTGCCAAGAGGAGTTGTGCTTCAGTACCAACCACTTCTGAAGCAGCTCGAACCCCTTCATATGCTGCCAATATCTCTTTTTCAGGTGGAGAATAGCAGGCCTCGGATCCTCTGTATCCCCGACTCCAAAACCCTAGGGGTCGACCTCGAGTCTCCCCTGGTGCTTTCTGCCAGGGGCACCAGGTAGGGCCATTCTCCCCGGCTGCGGTGTAGAGCACATTCTCTACATCTTGCCCTGCCCGGACTGGCCCAAGGGCTACTGCATGAACTATCTCCCATTTAATTTGTTCAAAGGCTTGTCGTTGCTCAGGGCCCCTTTTGAAATTTTTCTTCTTCCGGGCCACTTGGTAGAGAGGGTTTACGATCAGACTGTAATTTGGGATATGCATCCTCCAAAAACCCACAACGCCTAAGAAAGCTTGTGTTTCCTTTTTGCTAGTTGGTGGAGACATGGCTGTTATTTTGTTGATCACATCCATTGGGATCTGACGACGTCCATCTTGCCATTTTCTCCTAAAAACTGGATCTCCTGTGCAGGTCCCTTGACCTTACTTTGTTTTATGGCAAAACCAGCTTTCAGGAGGATCTGGACTATTTTCTTCTCTTTCTCAAAAACTTCCTCTGCTGTATTGCCCCACACGATAATGTCATCAATGTATTGCAGATGTTCTGGAGCTTCACCCTGTTCCAATGCAGTCTGGATCAGTCCATGGCAAATGGTAGGGCTGTGTTTGCACCCCTGGGGCAGTCGATTCCAAGTGTACTGAACGCCCCTCCAAGTGAAAGCAAACTGTGGCCTGCACTCTGCTGCCAAAGGGATTGAGAAAAACGCAGTAGCGATATCAGTTGTAGCATACCATTTGGCTGCTTTTGACTCCAGTTCGTATTGCAGTTCCAGCATGTTCGGCACAGCAGCACTCAGTGGCGCTGTGACTTCATTCAGGCCACGATAGCCTACTGTTAGTCTCCACTCTCCATTAGACTTTTGCACTGGCCATATGGGACTGTTAGAAGGTGAACGAGTCTTACTGATCACTCCTTGGCTCTCCAGTCGACGAATCAGCTTATGGATGGGAATCAGGGAGTCTCGGTTGGTGCGATATTGTCTCCGGTGCACTGTTGTGGTAGCAATTGGCACCTGTTGTTCTTCGACCCTCAGCTACCCCACAACAGAAGGGTCCTCTGAAAGACCGGGTAAGGTAGACAGCTGTTTAATTTCTTCCGTCTCCAAGGCAGCTATACCAAAAGCCCACCGGTACCCTTTTGCGTCCTTGAAATACCCTCTCCTGAGGTAGTCTATGCCAAGGATGCACGGAGCCTCTGGGCCAGGCACAATGGGGGGCTTCTGCCACTCATTCCCAGTTAGGCTCACTTTGGCCTCCAATGCAGTCAGCTCTTGGGATCCCCCTGTCACTCCAGAAATACAGATGGGTTCTGCCCCTGTATAGCTTGATGGCATTAGGGTACACTGTGCACCGGTGTCTACTAGAGCCTTATACTCCTGTGGGTCTGATGTGCCAGGCCATTGAATCCACACAGTCTAGTAAACCTGGTTGTCCCTTTCCTCCACCTGGCTGGAGGCAGGGCCCCTCTAGTCCTGGTCATAATATTCATTACCCATTTCTTGTGTATATGAGTCAGGAATTTCTTCATTAAAATCAGGAGTAAAATCAGCCCTTTTCTTCTGTCTGGGGAACTGTCCACTGGAGACTGGAGCAGCAATTTTCCTGGAAGAACCCCCTTTGGTGATTGTTTTTCCTTGCAACTCACATACCCGTGCCTCTAGGGTCGAGGTAGGTTTTCCATCCCACTTCCTCATGTCCTCTCCGTGGTCACGCAAGTAAAACCATAGGGTGCCCCGTGGTGTGTACCCTCTATATCCTCTCTCTTGAGCAGAAGAACGCTGACTCCTAATAGCTGAGACACTGGTCCGTATAGGTGGGGAGTAGGACATATCTTCTTTGAACCGTTGGAACTCCTGGGACAGTTTCTCCACAGCTGAGACAAAGGAGGAAGAGATACTTTCTTCGTATTCTCGGAGGTTACTAGCAGCTTCATTCACTGTTGGACCGTCTCGATCTTTCCAGGTCAGTATTGCCAGTGAGTTGGCACACAACGCTGGTGCGTTTCGTACCAACTTCCGCCACATAGGTCTTGTGCACTGGACCTCATCTGGATCTGTGGGTGACCGCACGTCGTCCAGGTCACCATAAGCCACCTCCAGCACGGCTAATTCCCTCAGGTACTGGATACCTTTCTCCATTGTGGTCCATTTCCCCGGGGCGATATACATCATCTTCCTTGAAGGGATATCTTTCCTTCATAGCTGACAGGAGTTGCCTCCAGAGGCTGCGGGCTGGTTCCCCTTTTCCAATCGCTTTGTCAATGCCCCCTTCCCTAGAAAGGGATCCCAGCTGCTTGGCTTCCTTACCCTCTAATTCCAGGCTATTGGCCCCGCTATCCCAGCATGGGAGCAGCCACGTGACAATGTGCTCCCCTGGAAGACGGCTGAAATCTTTTCGCATATCTCGCAGCTCACTCAGGGATAGGGATCGGGTGGTTTCCATCTCATCCACAAGTTCTTCCTCTTCCTCTTCCTCTCCTTGTGGTGGCCCTGCTCTTTCATCTTCCCTTTCTAAACGAGCTGACTTTCGCTTCCAGGATTTCTTTTTATGTACAGGGGCGACTGATACTGACACAGGTTCGTTCCCTGTTTGAACCGCAGTGCTTGTAACAGAGTTGTCCAGAGCAGCTGCAGCCGCAGTGCCTGTCGCAGGGGTAATCGGAACAGCCGCAGTGCCTGTCATTTTGTCACCAGATCCTTGAGGGTTCTGAATAGTGTTGAACAGGGCTCGGTAGGCATGGGCCAGGCCCCAGCACATTGCAGTGATTTGTGTCTCCCTGGAATTGGCAGGGTGACAGCATACTTTTTCCAAATATTCTACTAATTTTTCAGGATTCTGCACTTGTTCAGGGGTGAAGTTCCAAAACACTGGAGGTGCCCACCGTCCTAGGCATTTTCCCATGCTATCCCACACACCCTGCCACTCATAACTATCTGGCCTTGGGGCAGATCTCTGGATGATATTCTTAAATTGCTTACTAACCCTGGACAAGATAGAAACAATATTCCCAAACAATACCAATAGAAGTATCTTAACTACCCAAGGTTGTTCAAAATACTGAAAAGTTACTGTAATGAAGGAGGAAGCATTGTAGAAGAAAGTAGTGAAGGTACAATTCTGCATTTCCTCCATAAAAAACCTCTCAGAGGAAGAAGTATAATTGCGAATTGTCTCCATAAGATGATACCCGACATACAGTAACGGTTTCAGATACTTAGATACCAAAATAAACCCAAGGTCACTGTTTTAATAACAAATCTCCCAGGCAAAACATCACCAATTAAAGCAGAGCACAGCAAACTGCAAAAACCAACACCGATCTTTAACATGTACGGCAAAGAAATGAGCATGGTGCAGATCAGGTAAACCAATGCTAGGAACAGATGGATCAATATCACATCCCACAACTACTAACAGATCTAAATTCCTTAATACGCTCTGGTTAATCTGTTATTATCTCAAACCCTTCGAGCCCCACGTTGGGCGCCAAAAAGGACTGTCGTGGTTTAGCCCCAGCCGGCAGCCAAGCACCACGCAGCCGCTCGCTCACTTCCCCCCCCCGGTGGGATGGGGGAAAGAATCGGAAGAGCAAAAGTAAGAAAACTTGAGGGTTGAGATAAGAAGAGTTTAATAATTGGAACAAAATAATAGTCATAATAATAATGAATTATAATGAGAAGGAAAACAACGAGAGAGAGAGAGAGAGAGGAACAAAGCCCAAGGGAGGGAAAAAAGGGGGAAAAATAAAAATAAATAAATAAATAAATATTATACAATCGCTCACCACCCGCCGACCAACGCCCAACCAGTCCCCGAGCAGTGATCACTACCCCCCGGCCAAGTCCCCCAGTTTATATACTGGGCATGACATCATATGGTATGGAATAGCCCTTTGGCCAGTTTGGATCAACTGTCCTGGCTGTGCCCCCTCCCATTTCTTGGGGACCTGGCAGAGCATGGGGAGCTGAAGGAGGCAGGGGGGGGGAAGTCCTTGACCAATGTAAACACCGCTTAGCGACAGCCAAAACATCAGCGTGTTATCAACATTATTCTCATACTAAAATCCAAAGCACAGCACTATACCAGCTACTAGGAAGAAAATTAACTCTATCCCAGCTGAAACCAGGACACTCTGTTAAGAACTTCCCCATAATTACTTAGTGTATGTGTGCAAAACTACCACTTGGTTTCCCTTTTCCTATGCCCTGTATTTCAGAGGGTGAGCAAGTTTATTCAAAAAGGTGCTGGCCATGAATTTTTATGAAAAACAATGTGTTTGATCCTATTCTCCTTCAGTTCAGACTGTGTCTCATTTTGGAATTTTTATTACTCTGTCCAGTATTATTCTGCAATATTTGCTTAAAGAGGGTTGATATTTCCAGCCGATTTGTCTGAATTTGTGGCTGTTCATAAGAAGTTTCCACTTTTTTTTCCGTTTATACAATTTCCACTGTATATCATGACTGCCAAATGTAAGAGATGTTGCCTCTTGTAACCCTGATACTTTCTTTGCCACACTGTCATACAGGTGTTAAATGTAATATGAGACATCTGAAAAAAAAAAAAATTGTCAGAAAAATACAGCAAAACATGAACTATCCAGAGTACTTGGAACATGTGTGAGCATTTTGTCATAGATGGTAAAAAAAGTAGCTGGTTCAGAGACTTTTCTGGTTTGTATCCTAACAGGAGAGGAACCAGTTAAGAATGACAAGGTAGAAGAAAACTGGGGCAAGACTGAGTGAAATATAATAAAATACTAATTTTAGGAAAATAAAAAGAAACAGGAATAGCAAAAGAGATGCAATGGTCTCCAAGAAAACAGACTTTTAAAAGCCCAGGAACTAAGGCTAGAAAAACAAGAAACAAGTGTAAGGGGGTAAAGAAGTTATGAAGAGCTATTAGTCCTCAGAAGAAGTGGGAGCAGAATTAAAGCCCCCATTATACAGGAAGGATGTAGGAGCAGAGGAGCCTTCCACCGAGGTCAAACACAAAAAGGAAATATGCAGGAAGTGAAAACTAGGACAGATTGCTAAGGACAAGTATAAATAAGCATGCATAGTTAAAACTAGAAAGGGCAAGTCACTAAAGGAGATACACCTAACAAGAGACCTGAAGAAATTTGTTCTGGAAGTAGAAAGAAGACCAAGGGGAGCACCGGCCGGATATTCAGCAGGAGGGAAGGCTATTGCCAAATGATGCTGAGAAAGCCAAAGCTCTTAATGTCTTCTTTGTACCAATATTCACTAAAAAGATCCACTAGAAACAGCTGGCTAATACCAGTGACAAAAGGGTAATATTTCAGACTAGAATCATTAAGAGCAAATTAGAGACTAGATCATGTCCTTCAAAAGATTTTTTTTTAAACCGTGTAAGCCTGACAAACTAGGATGCAAAAAATAACTGGCCAAAGCAATCTCAGAACTGGTTAGTGATTAACTCTGAAAATTCTTGGACCAAAACATTGAAAAAGGACAATACTGGGCTCTTATAAAAGGAAGAATGAAGGCATTGCAGAACACCCAATTTAATTTCAGTTACTGGATTTTTACATATATTCTTCAAGAAGATAACAGTGAGATGAGTAGCAGACAGTTGTCCAAGGTCCAATTCTGTTGAATATTCCTGCTGATGACTGGGCAGGAAAACAGACAGCAAGTTTATTACAGGTGCAGTGACACAAACTGACAGTTATCACCACCATGTTAGAGCAGACAATGAGAAATCAAAACACCTGTGACAAACTGGAGAAGTGCAGGGTACCATATGCAGACAAGAAGCATCAACTGCATGGGAACAGGAACAACCAGCTTGGGCAGCAGCTTTGAAGAAAAGGATCTAAAGATCGTTATGAAGCACAGGCAGAACAAGAGTCACCATAATAATATTGCAAAGAAAATACAAACTCCCAGTTGGAGGAATATAGCCCACCAGATGAGAAGCAATCCTTCTGCTCTACTTAGCACTGGCAGGGCCCCAGCACCATGTCCCATTTGGGGTGCTGCAGTAGCTTTGTGTGAATGAAATGAAAAGAGTGCAGAGAAGAGCGGTCAGAGACTCAGAGGGCCAGAGAACATGAGTTGTGGGAACAAGCTGAAGGAAATGAAGTTGGTTGGGCTATTGAAGAGAAGCCTGAGATCTGGCACATAGGTCCCTTCAAGTACAGAAAAGACTCTCAGGAAAGGAAGGGGATAATAGTTCTCCTTCTCTTCAGCAAATAGGACAAAAAAAGTACCATGCTTTCACTGCCATGAAAACTCAGATAAAACACAAAGGAATGCTGTTTAATCCTAAAGCCAGTTAAGCACTGGAATACAGAGGCTTTGTGCAGTGGAGAATCACCATCAGATGTCTTTAGGAACAGATTAGGCAAACATCTCTAAGGATTGGCACACAGAGGCAGAGTACAGGCATTTTGAGGTCTATTCTTTCCTTACCTTCCAGTGATCTGTAATAGCTATTGCCATAAGTGACCTGTTAATTGTGAAAAAGTTGTGTGATTTCAGTACCACTCTCTTATCTAGCACCATCATTCAGTCCTTTTGTCTGTTTAAAACAACCTGGTTTTGAAAGTATCCCTGATGAAAAGTTATTTTCCTAGAACATTCACTGGAAAGTAGAAGTTGGAAAATTTGGGGGAGTAATTTTATTCAGAAGCCAAATGAATAGTTCACAGAAAAATCTTGCTGTAGAGAACATCCTATCTCAGGGAAGGAGCCACTTCCAGACTTCTGACTACGGCATGAGTCACACCTCAGCTGTGTCAGAGAGTCACTGTGGCCAGTTGTCAATGGCTTCTTCTAGGAAATCAGCTAAAATCCACCTGCTGACATGCACTGAACGGGCAAATGATACTGTGCAGCAAGGGTGCATCATGGTGAAGGTGGGGTGATCTAGGTGTAAAATCTCAGAGCCAAACTATGAATTTAGGTTGCATCTTTTGTGGTCTCTCATGAACCACATCAAACTGCCTTCCAGGTGCAAGTGGCCCTTCCAGGTGCCAGTCCCAGGGCAAGGATCCCCAGATCCCTCCTATAAAATGGGCATGTGAAAAAAAAAACCTATTCCCTTGCATCATTATCAGATTTAAATAACATTTTGTTTTCTTACTATTATATTACAGGTGAAGATGCCTCCCTGATACCTGGGAGCCTACAGCACCTGATGCCTGTCTTACAAAACATTTTATTTTCATTGCTTATCATGCTGTCAAGCACAAAAATTCTGCAATAAACTTTCTCATCTGCATATCTGCCTCCAGTGAAAATTTTTTGTGAAAATTTAGCCAACATGACTCATTCCCAAGCATAAGACAAAGAAAAAATAGATTGTTTTCCTCATATTAAAAATCCTGGCAGTGCTGCTTTTTTAACATAGCTTTGCTTGTGTAAGATACAAATTTTAATTGAGGCCAGCCACTGACAGAGATGGCAGCAAAAGTCAGAAGTGACTTGTTTGCATTTTTCCATTACTCCACACTGTGCTGCTTTCACAGAAGACAATGCTGAGAAATTCCCTTAAGTACCTCAGGAAAATAAAAAGATTTTTTTATTTTAGGTCAGGCTAGAGCCCTTCAATGAGGCCACACTGTTTCAAGTGGCCTTCAGGGTCAGGTGGATACACAGAAGTAAATGAAAATCAAGCAGATGAAACTGCTATTGGCCCTGCCCTTTGCTTTGCCCCTCTGAGGGATGGTGCTATGCCTGAGGATATCTGAACTGCTCATGAATCACACCAGACTCCAACATGGTCAATGAAAGGGAGCTGAAATTACAGTCAGCATAGTTCTCAACTCTTACCACTGGTATAGACTAGCAGCAAATGCAGTTGATCTGTCCCTTAGAGGACTTGGGAAAATCATTTATGTTTATTGTCACCAACCTGGTTGCGGGTGCTGAAGAGGTGAGCACCAGATAGGAGCACAGCAGGATCTTGCTTATACCTCAGCAATGCTGGCTGCTACCTTGGCCCTTCAGCTGTTACCAGCAGCTGGCATCTAGGAAGGCTTCTCCTGCCCTAAGTTGCGTCCAGGGCTCATCAGCTGCTTTTTAAGTGTTGCACTGGAAATGCTTCTCAGAGCTGGCACATCCAGTCAGGAGATGTTTGCTCTTTTATACCTAATAGATCATAAAGAGACCATTTTTGTACTTAGTTTCTGGAGGAGAAATCAGCAAGAAGAAACAAGTCTGAAATAGAGCAAAGCCTGCTAATTTTCAGCTCCAGAGGGATCTCTCACTGTTATAACAATTGAAATAGGGCGGAGAGCATCTATAGAAAGTAGCAATTCAATTGCAACTATCATGGGGTTTTTTTCCAGAAAAAATGTTCTAAAGAAAAAGTTTTTTGTTAGAAATACGTAGTTCCCACTGGTATTCTGCTAAACGATCTCACTTTGCCTTGAGATTTCCTGGGTTGGATGTCGTATCAAGATGCCATCATACGATGATCCATTTACAACAGTATCTTGGGTTATAAGATGTACCCAGATGTCATGTGACTCACTATCACACTGTCTCAAAACAGTAAAATAGAAAAATAAAGTTGACTTTTCTGAAGAAGATAACTGAAAATAACTGGTTTTCACAAAAGTTTAATTTACTCAACTCCATCTTTAAGAAGAAAATGAAGGAACTTTTAGTGAGAAAATGTTTTATTCTTAACATTTCAGGCAGTAGATAAAGCAAGCCAAGACAATTCTCTGGAGCAACCAGGCATCTCTTTTCTTGTTCCCTGTTCGTACTGACTACACCCAATTTATTTTTGGCCATTTGGAATACACAATGCAGATCATTTAGCTGCAACCCCATTCTTTCATGGAGGATGATAGGGAACAGTTCTGTCAGCATTTCCACTTCACCAAGCAGCTGGGGGCAGGATGCATATGTTGTTTATCACTAACCCACAGGGTTTATTTCCACAACACATTCTCTTTGTGTGATATGGGCACATATGATTTTAAAAAATGGGAGAGAAATAAAGATTTTATCTTTTATCAAACTATAAACCACAACAAACTTCAGCTAGATTTTCCTTGGTGCTTACATGTACACTCTTCTTCTTTACTTTGTAAATTCAAATTGTGTAGCTGCGTTCCAAAAAATGGTAAAATGATAATTTTACCACTGTTGTAAGAGATAATAAAAAATGTTTTTACAAATACATTAACAACAAAAAGAGAGCCAAGAAAAATCTCTCTCCTTTATTGGATGCGGGGGGAACATTGCCACCAAGGATGAGGAAAAGGCTGAGGTACTTAATGCCTTCTTTGCCTCAGTCTTTAATAGTAGGGCCAGTTATCCCCAGGGTATTCAGCCCCCTGAGCTGGAAGACAGGGACGGAGAGCAGAATAAACCCCCCATAATCCAGGAGGAAGCAGTTAACGACCTGCTACGCCACCTGGACACTCACAAGTCTATGGGGCCAGATGGGATCCACCCAAGAGTACTGAGGGAGCTGGCAGAGGAGCTTGCCAAGCCACTCTCCATCATTTATCAGCAGTCCTGGCTAACTGGGGAGGTCCCAGTTGACTAGAGATTAGCAAATGTGACGCCCATCTTCAAGAAGAGCCGGAAGGAGGACCCGGGGAACTACAGGCCGGTCAGCCCGACCTCGGTACTGGGGAAAATTATGCAGCGGTTCATCTTGAGTGCGCTCAACAGGCATGTGCAGGCCAACCAGGGGATCAGGCCCAGCCAGCATGGGTTCAGGAAAGGCAGGTCCTACTTGACCAACCTGATCTCCTTCTATGACCAGGTGACCCACCTAGTGGATGAGGGAAAGGCTGTAGATGTTATCTACCTGGACTTTCATAAAGCCTTTGACACCATTTCCCACAGCAGTCTCCTGGAGAAGCTGGCTGCTCATGGCTTAGGCGGGTGTACTCTTTGCTGGGTAAAGAACTGGCTGGATGGCTGAGCCCAGAGAGTTGTGGTGAATGGAGTTAAATCCAGTTGGTGGCCAGTTACAAGCGGTGTTCCCAAGGGCTCAGTATTGGGGACAGTCTTGTTTAATATCTTTATCAATGATCTGGATGAGGGGATTGAGTGCACCCTCAGGAAGTTTGCAGATGACACCAAGTTGTGCGGGAGTGTTGATCTGCTTGAGGGTAGGAAGGCTCTGCAGAGGGATCTGGACAGGCTGGATTGATGGGCCGAGGTCAATTGTATGAGGTTCAACAAGGCCAAGTGCTGGGTCCTACACTTGGGTCACAACAACCCCATGTAACTCTACAGGAGTGTTGGTTGACAGCCGCCTGAATATGAGCCAGCAGTGTGCCCAGGTGGCCAAGAAGGCCAATGGCATCCTGGCTTGTATCAAAAATAGTGTGGCCAGCAGGACTAGGGAAGTGATCGTGCCCCTGTACTCAGCACTGGTGAGCCCACACCTCGACTACTGTGTTCAGTTTTGGGCCTCTCACTACAAGAAGGACATTGAGGTGCTGGAGCATGTCCAAAGAAGGGCAATGAAGCTGGTGAAGGGTCTAGAGCACAAGTCTTATGAGGAGTGGTTGAGGGAACTGGGGTTGTTTAGCCTGGAGAAAAGGAGGCTGAGGGGAGGCCTTATTGCTCTCTACAACTACCTGAAAGGAGGTTGTAGGGAGGTGGGTGTCAGTCTCTTCTCCCAATTAACAAGTGATAGGACAAGAGGAAATAGCCTCAAGTTGTGCCAGGGGAGGTTTAGATTAGATATTAGGGAAAATTTCTTCACTGAAAGGGTGGTCAAGCATTGGAACAGGCTGCCCAGAGAGGTGGTGGAGTCACCATCCCTGGAGGAGTTCAAAAAACGTGTAGATATGGCACTTCAGGACATGGTTTAGTAGGCATGGAGGTGTTGGGTTGATGGTTGGACTAGGTGATCCTAGAGGTCTTTTCCAACCTTAATGATTCTATGATAATACAGTATTTATATAGATGAACCTGTCCAGATAAAACAAGAACCAGCCTGAACTCCACTACTTATCCTCCAGAGCACAAAACCAGGAACAAACACTCCTCTGATCACAAAGTATTCTCTGTAACATCTAATTTTATTTTCATTAGTGGTGCAGTTTGTCAAAATTGTACCCTGCTAAGAAAGTCATCCTCTCAGATTTATGAGTAGCTGCAGTTCCCTGATGAAAGCAGTGATGCATACTTACCATCACAGGGAAACAATACTCATGTGTAATACTAGATATAAAAGGTAGGGCTGGAAGCTAAGGGAGCTAGACATCTAGCTGTTATTTGGTTCAATTGAATGGAAGTTCCTAATTCTCATGAACCTCTTCCAATACTTCCAGACATTTGCTGTGTTGGTTTATTTGTTTTATCACAATATTTTTCAAGATGTCGTGGTTTAACCCCAGCCAGCAACTAAGCACCACACAGCTGCTCGCTCACTCCCCCCACAATAGGATGGGGGAGAGAATCAGAAGAGCAAAAGTGAGAAAACTCGTGGGTTGAGTTAAAGACAGTTTAATAGGGAAAGCAAAAGCCACGCACGCAAGCAAAGCAAAGCAAGGAATTCCTTCACTCCTTCCCATGGGCAGGCAGGTGTTCAGCCATCTCCAGGAAAGCAGGGCTCCATCACGCATAACAGTTACTTGGGAAGACAAACGCCATCACTCCGAATGTCCCCCCTTCCTTCTTCTTCCCCAGCTTTATATACTGAGCATGACGCCATATGGTATGGAATAGCCCTTTGGTCAGTTTGGGTCAACTATCTTGGCTGTGTCCCCTCCCAACTTCTTGTGCACCTGGCAGAGCATGGGGAGCTGAAAAGTCCTTGACTAGTGCAAACATTACTTAGCAACAAATAAAACATCCCTGTGTTATCAACACTGTTTTCAGCACAAATCCAAAACATAGCCCCATACCAGCCACTATAAAGAAAATTAACTCTATCCCAGCTGAAACCAGGATGCAAGATGACAATTAGGGAAGCATTTTACAATGTATGACTAAATTTTAGCAGATATTTTGTGAGTTGACTGCATCAGCTTTTCTTTCTTCCCTCCCTCTGATGAGCACCTGTTTTGCAAATTTCATGATCTGAGACACAAACTGAGCAAAATGTGCTCATTTCTAGCTCTATGCTCTCTGCAGTTCTGTTAGGATTTGGGACAAATTTATTGATTCATATACTGTAGGTAATAGTGAAAATGTGAATTTTAGTGATTAGGAGGGAAAGAAGAGAAGCATGTCTTCTGAAGTATGCATTTTTCTTTATCTGTGATTTTGGTTTTAACCCCTGTGATATTACCAGGCTTGCCCTCAGAGCAGAGCAGTGGTTTTGATTCTTATTTATAACTCACTCAAGTCACTGTAGTGCGCTCTTTTCCTTGCCCTCAGTAAATTGTGATCCAGACTGTTCATGAAGTAAATTCCTGTTCGTTTCATCTCACCTTTCCAAAGGTTCCCCTACACTTTTGAAGAATTTTATACCAAAATTTCAATGAGTCGAGTAAAACAAAGTGAATTTACTTAGCAGCCTCCATCAGCTTGCTTGGTAAATCACTTTCTAAATGAAAAATAGAGATGTTAAATACAAGGCCAGAGTTTTCATCTGCTCAGAAATCCAGTCTCTCAACCCCATGCTTTTGGGGTGGATAAATAAAGTAGTGAGGCTGCTACACAGCCAATCTCCTACAGACGCAAACCATTTCGATACACTGTGCTGACCCAAAGCTAATGTTCATAAAGTTGATAGTAGTTTTTAGATGTCCTGGAGTGAATAATTTTAATACAAACCTTTTACCATTCAAATATAGTCGATTTGTTCAGATTTGTTCAGCATTTATATGAATCACTTGACAGGAACTGACTACGTGCAAAGTTCTTAGAAAGAAAGGACATAGCAAAAGCATGTGAAATTAATGCATTTAAGGGATCCAGTTACTGTTTTATGCTCTAGCCTTCCTGCTGCTTTCACACTTGGGTGAGACTGCAGTGGGGTAGGGACTGGAGGAGCTCAGATCACCCAAGGCAGCCATGGGGCATCTCTGCATGCCCCGTTACTCCTTGGTGCACAGCCCCTGCAACTTCTGCTCTCCAGCAAGGGGGACTAGGCATGCATCATCTTGCACTGAGACACGGGGCTGGTTGCATGGACTCCACGGTGCAACAGGGAAAGTCTGACAAATTCACATACAGCAATGAGCATGTTTCTAGAAGGAATATTGGTTTTATGTGGCTATTGGCCCATGTTACCTAATATGATTATACATTCACTAAAGCCATAATCCAATACTATAGAAGTTGATAGGAGTTTGTCCTCCACATCAGCTGGAGTAAAATATAACCTTAATTTCTTTACAATTAAGGTGGCATGTCTCATGGCTTATTTGCCACTGTTTTTTTCAGGCTGAATTTTAATTCCTATGTGTGGTTTTAGCTGAAAAGAAAATCATGGATGTTAGACCTGTAAGGACATTTTTCTCCTGAAAAAATCTTTTATTTCAGATACTTTTCAAAAAATATATTAATAATTGAAATTGAACAGAAATGGCAGAAAATTCACAGTAATGTCTTAGAACAGTAAAGTCACTAAATAGAGGTTCCTTGTGATGTCCGTGAGATGGTGGAAGGCGAGGACCCCACAGACTACCGAGGCTCTGGGATAACTGAAGAGCTCCATTTCGTTGATTAAACTAACTTGTTTAAGGTCAAGACAATGTTTTATGGGACTGACAAAATTCAGTCATGATAGTCTTGGTAAAATTTTTGTGAAGTGGAAAGAAACAGGATAAGAAGTCCATCTGAAGACCCCAAAGTTCACTGTGATGAAATAGCTAGACAGGGATACTCACATGCTGTGAAAATATGTGTGCTTTATGTCAATGTGTGATGAAGCTAGTTCTGCAAGATACTCCCGCAAATCAGTTGTTGCTCTTTTAATTTGTGTTGTAAAAACAGCTTCAGGCTTAACACCCACCATGCCAGCAACTGGACAATGACTAAGAAAACAAATCTGGTCTGCTTTCCAAGGACTTTTCTCAGGGTAAGATGAGCAGATTGAAAGACTTGGACTGTTTAGGTTAGGAAAGCAAAGAGTGAAAAGAAGAAATCCTAACACTGTGATGATGGCATTCAATTGTTCCTCATGCCCACTGGGGGTAGGAAAAGAATTTAATTTGTTCTGTAAAAAATGTTGCTATCAAGAATAAGTTTTTAACAATAAAGAGAGTAGTACTGGAAAAAGCTACCTATGGCTGTTGGAGAAAGTCCTTCACTGGAGGATTTTCAGACAGACAGCTGTGTTATAGATGGTCTCAATATAGTCGATCATCTTCCAAGCAAGAGGATGTCTTAAGTGGATCTCTTGAGATCCCTCCCAGCCATGCATATCCAAGACACTTGGGAAACAATGTGTAGATAAATCAGGCAGCTTCAGAGAAAGGATGCATATCGAAAGCATTTGTGCAGTGATGCACCATCACGTGAGGTAAGCATTTGAATGGTTATTTACTATTGTTCTATTTGTCAGTCAGTCAGATTATTTTGTTACTGGAGAGCTAGTACAAACCCATAGGCTTCAGCTACCTGACATTTTCTGTTAGACAAGATTTTTTGTGCTTTCTTTGAAAAGCAATTCAATTATTTGCAAAATAATTTCAGTAGTCTACAGGCAAAAGCCCATAAGCTAGAGAAGTCCCTTTATTGTCCCATGAAATTTCATTCAGGGTAACCTAGGCTATAAATTGGGGAAAGTGGGTTGTTTCTCTGGAAAAAGATGTTATCCACCTAAGTAAATATCTCTTCCAACAAGTAGTAATAACATAAAATACCCTAAAGAGTTAGTTCCACACTAGACTGTGAGATATCCAAGAGTTGCCAGGGCAGATGCAGCTGGAAAGAAGAAAATCAAGGATGCTAAATTTGTGTGTGTGTGTGTGTGTCTGTAAGAGACAGAATTCACACATGTGTATACTAGGTTTGCAGATGAATATACGTGTGTGTGTGTATATATACACACACACACTGCCAGTCAAGTTGCAGCTATATTTCATTCTCTTACACACCTATATAGCATTAATTTTCTCAAGGTCTGTCTGATTGATTTAACCAACCAACACAAAGCTAACAGACTTTGGCAAGCCAATTCAATATTTAAAATAATCTCCCAGTAAGTACTTATATCAGATTAAAATATGTTTCCTTCATATATTCATACCAAGGGAAAAAAAAAAGAATAATTCAGAGGTCATGGAAAATTAACATGAAAGACTTACAAAATCATCTAATGGTATATCATGATTGCAGTTAATCTTCTTACAATATTTTCCAACTCTTTCCTTCATTCTAACAGTATTATTGCTTGTCTAACATTTTTCTGCATTGTGAAACTTGTTTCCTTTTCTGGAATGGAGTTGCTGACAACTATCACCACCTTTATTTCTTTTGTGAGCGTTGCTATCTAAAACCCCTTTATGCCTACCTCTTTACAACAGCAAAGTCTAGAAAAGGACAATCTCTCAAATAAATTCAACACTGGAACTGTGGGACCAGTTAGAGTCTATTCAGCAAACACCAACATTTCATGCTATCTTTTCCATTGTGTTTGATTTAAGACTATTTATGAGGTTTTTTCAAGACTATTTCACTAATTTCAAATACTTTCTATGTCATTAAAGGTACAATCTGCACAATATCTTCATGAGGACTCTGGCCACAGTATTTTTGCAAGCTTGTTGATTGAATAATGGTATAAGTTCTAGCAGTGACAGTAACAGAGGGTAGCAATGAGAGCTGCACAATGAAAAGAGGTAACATCAAATGAGCATATTTGCTCCCACCAAAGACTGATACTAGGTTTAAAAAAACTAATTAAATACTAACCACACTGCAGCTTAAGGTAACTTTCTGTGCCTCAAGCATATGCTTGAGGGAGGAGATGCTCTCCAAGTTCACCTGCAATAATATCAGACCACCTAAAGTAAACAAAAGATAAAGGGCCAAATCCTGCCCTATCTTAAAGCTGATGTAAAGTCTTTTGTCTTGAAGTTGGTGAGTTTGGACTAGATAGAGGAGGCTGAGTTGAGTTTTGCACTGATAGCAGTCCCACTGAATATGATATTGGCTCCGTGGCTGGTGTCATCGCCACGGATTTGGTTTTTTTGACAACGGAATGGCCTACGCCGCACCGGGTTTGCTGGCATCCGATGGGATTCATCTTTCTCAAAGGGGAAAGAGAATCTTTGCACAGGAACTTGCAGGGCTCATTGACAGAGCTTTAAACTAGACTCGAAGGGGGAGGGGGATAATATCAGGCTTGCCCGAGAGAAGCTGAGGGGCGACGTGCCATGGTTGGAGGGAGCGGCTGACAGCGAGGACAGTCGGCCTGAGTCCTCGAGATGCACGGGGTACGCTTGGGCACAGCCGAAGTCGAGCGGAGTTGAGCCAGGGGATACTGAGGCAACGGGAGCCAAGAGGGAAACACCAGTGAAATGCCTCAAAGCACGCAAGGGGTGTTCTTCTATGAAGGAGGCACGGACGACACCCCAGCTGAAGTGCCTCTACACCAATGCACGCAGCATGGGCAACAAGCAGGAGGAGTTGGAAGCCATTGTACGTCAGGAAAACTATGATATGGTGGCCATCACAGAAACATGGTGGGATGACTCGCACAACTGGAGTGCGGCGATGGATGGCTATAAACTCTTCAGGAGGGACAGGCGAGGCAGGAGAGGTGGTGGGGTAGCCCTATACGTCAGGGAGAGTCTGGATAGTTTAGAGCTCAATGATGGTGATGATAGGGTGGAGTGTCTGTGGGTCAGAATCAGGGGGAAGGCCAACAAGGCAGATATTGTGGTGGGAGTCTGTTACAGACCCCCCAGCCAGGATGAGGAGACAGATGAACTATTCTATAAGCAGCTGGGAGAAGCCTCACGATCGCTAGCCCTTGTTCTTGTGGGGGACTTCAACCTGCCAGATGTCTGCTGGAAATACAATACAGCAGAGAGGAAACAGTCCAGGAGGTTCCTGGAGCGTGTGGCAGATAACTTCCTGACGCAGCTGGTGAGTGAGCCAACGAGGGAAGGTGCCCCGCTGGACCTCTTGTTCACCAACAGAGAAGGACTGGTGAGTGATGTGATGGTTGGAGGCTGTCTTGGGCAGAGCGATCATGAAATGATAGAGTTTTTGATACGTGGAGAAGCGGCGAGGGGGGTCGGCAAAACTGCCACCTTAGACTTCCGGAGGGCGGACTTCAGCCTGTTTAGGAGACTGGTCGACAGAGTCCCCTGGGAGGCAGCTCTTATGGGCAAAGGGGTCCAGGAAGGCTGGACATTCTTTAAGGAGGAAGTCCTAAAGGCACAAGAGCGGGCTGTCCCCAGGTGCCGAAAGACGAGCCGGCGGGGAAGAAGACCGGCCTGGCTGACTAGAGAGCTCTGGCTCGAACTGAGGAGAAAGAGGAGAGTCTATGACCTCTGGAAGAAGGGGCGGGCAACTCAGGAGGACTACAGGGGTGTAGCGAGGCTGTGCAGGGAGAAAACTAGAAGGGCCAAAGCTGAGCTAGAGCTCAGTCTGGCTGCTGCTATAAAAGACAACAAAAAACACTTCTTCAAATACATTAGCAGCAAAAGGAGAGCTAAGGAGAATCTCCAGCCCCTAGTAGATGTGGGAGGAAACACAGTGACCAAGGATGAGGAAAAGGCTGAGGTACTTAATGCCTTCTTTGCCTCAGTCTTTATTAGCAGGGCCGAATGTTCTATGGGTACCCAGCCCCTGGAGTTGGAAGATAGGGATGGGGACCAGACTGGAGCCCCCATTATCCAGGGGGAAATGGTGAGTGACCTGCTGCACCACTTAGACACTCACAAGTCTATGGGGCCTGATGAGATCCACCCGAGAGTGTTGAAGGAGCTGGCAGATGTGCTCACCAAGCCCCTTTCCATCATTTACCAGCAGTCCTGGCTAACTGGGGAAGTCCCTGCTGACTGGAGATTAGCGAATGTGACACCCATCTTCAAGAAGGGCCGGAAGGAGGACCCAGGGAACTACAGGCCTGTCAGCCTGACCTCGGTGCCGGGGAAGCTGATGGAGCAGATCATCCTGAGTGCTATCACACGGCATGTAGAGAATAACCAGGGGATCAGGCCCAGCCAGCATGGGTTCAGGAAAGGCAGGTCCTGCTTGACCAACCTGATCTCCTTCTATGATAAGGTGACCCGCCTAGTGGATGAGGGGAAGTCTGTGGATGTTGTCTATCTAGACTTCAGTAAAGCCTTTGACACGGTTTCCCACGGCATTCTCCTGGAGAAACTGGCTGCTCATGGCTTGGACGGGTGTACTCTTCGCTGGGTAAAGAACTGGCTGGACGGCCGGGCCCAGAGAGTGGTGGTGAATGGAGTTTACTCCGGTTGGCGGCCGGTCACAAGCGGTGTTCCCCAGGGCTCGGTGTTGGGGCCAGTTCTGTTTAACATCTTTATCAATGATCTGGACGAAGGGATCGAGTGCACTCTCAGTAAGTTTGCAGACGACACCAAGTTGTGTGGGAGTGTTGATCTGCTGGAGGGTAGGCAGGCTCTGCAGAGGGACCTGGACAGGCTGGATCGATGGGCTGGGGTGAATTGTATGAGGTTTAACAAGGCCAAGTGCAAGGTCCTGCACTTGGGCCACAGCAACCCCATGCAACGCTACAGGCTTGGGGAAGAGTGGCTGGAAAGCTGCCTGGCAGAGAAGGACCTGGGGGTGTTGGTTGACAGCCGCCTGAATATGAGCCAGCAGTGTGCCCAGGCGGCCAAGAAGGCCAATGGCATCCTGGCCTGTATCAAAAATAGCGTGGCCAGCAGGACTAGGGAAGTGATTGTGCCCCTGTACTCGGCACTGGTGAGGCCGCACCTCGAATACTGTGTTCAGTTTTGGGCCCCCCACTACAAGAGGGATATTGAGGTACTGGAGCGCGTACAGAGAAGGGCAACGAAGCTGGTGAAGGGTCTGGAGCAGAAGTCTTATGAGGAGCGGCTGAGGGAGCTGGGACTGTTTAGCCTGGAGAAAAGGAGGCTGAGGGGAGACCTCATCGCTCTCTACAACTACCTGAAAGGAGGTTGTAGAGAGGTGGGGGTCGGTCTCTTCTCCCAGGTAACAAGTGATAGGACAAGAGGAAATGGCCTCAAGTTGCGCCAGGGGAGGTTTAGACTGGATATTAGGAAATTTTTCTTCACCGAGAGGGTTATCAAGCATTGGAACAGACTGCCCAGGGAAGTGGTTGAGTCGCCATCCCTGGAGGTATTTAAAGGACGTTTGGATGAGGTACTTAGAGACATGGTGTAGTGATGGTTTTTGGCAGTGTTAGGTTTATGGTTGGACTCGATGATCTTAAAGGTCTTTTCCAACCTATATGATTCTGTGATTCTGTGATTCTGTGATTTACAGCTTCAGTTCATTACAGCCTGTTTTTTAACTAATTTTCAGAGCAGTGGATTTATTTCCTTTAAAAAAATCAAATGTTTTTGAAAAAATTCAAGCTTAGCTCACTGCCAGGTTTCAAAGGAAGCTAAATAGCCCTAACTAAGAGGAAGGGTCCCTTTGGGTGGCCTGTGTCACAGGAGAAGAGTCAGAGATCACTCAGACAGATCTGATCTAGTAGTTTGTTGAGTTCTAATCAGTAAATTTAGGTATGTAAAATATTTAATAAGTACAGATGGATTGGAGGTCAATATTCCACTATTTACTACACTTAAAGTTAGTATAGGATACAAAGGTCATCGCTTAAGCTTACTATACATATCTAAAAGTTACATGCATGCAAAACATGTCACTTGCCAACCTATCAATGCCTGGTGTCAGGTAAGGGATCTCTCAGCCTTGAGGGGTAACCTTGAGAGGCATCCCTACTCAAGGGGAGATAATCGCTGCACAGCCCACTGCTATGGAGGGAGAGCTCAACGGACCCTGATGGCTGCACATATTTATAGTAAGGTGGTTGATTCATAGTCAGGTTTTTCTGCTGTGTTCATGCAGTTTCGGCAGCTTATCAGCCCAGTCTCCAGCCAAACCGGTTTTGTGGTTTTGGTGCTGGGTTCTTGCTGATTGCCTTACACAATAGGATTAACTTTGGTTAGACCTACTTGTTGAGCATCTGCCTGGACCAAAGTTCAGTTTGTTCAAATGGGAGGAGTGCACCCATCACAGCCTGGAAATATAGACAGTGAAACTGGAAAAGGAAAAGCAGTTCACAGATTATTTATAAAAAGCATGAAAAAAAGCACTATAAATGTTCTAAGCATTATTCCAGTTGCAATATCAGTTTGGGGGAGAAAATGGTCCCTGCAGGATGCAAATCAGCCACAGAAAAATGTGGGATTTGCTAACAGCAAATTAAAACCAGATCAATTGATTATCAGGGGACAGCATTCAGACTTCTACTCTGCTGAAGGGAAGTGCCATAAAAGTTGCTCTGTTTCTCACGGTATGTACGATAGGAGTCCAAAACAGGGCCCAAGTGTAAGCTCAGCAAGATGCTCAGATCACTCCAACCTCTAATAATCCAGATAAAAATTAAATGGAGATATGTTCCTGCATGTTTGGTTCATCTAGAAACACTTATCCATGTGCCATGCTATCTTAGCCCAATGAATTACTCCTCATCAAAGATGTGAGAGGTAGGGACGTGCTACTGCCCCAGCTGTATGGTCAGAAATACTGAAACACAGAGACTAATGATACCTGAATAGAGTCTCCATCATCTTAGTCACTTGTTCCCATTTATACATCTTCATAACCACAAGATCACCCTTAACCCCTAGTGCTACAGAGGACTGGGAGCAGCACAGCTTCCACACCGTCCTAAGCCTTATCACCATGATGGGTATGTTAACGCCTGAGCAATCAGTGCTTCCCTTTTCTAAACATCTCCAGAGAGTCACATGACCAGTCAAACTGGTGAAGAATAACAACTTGGAGAGTTTATAGGTAGATGGGGAGCAGACAAGCTGGGGAAACCCAGAGAGCATGGATCTGCTGCTGCTGCATGGACTACTTCCTATTTTTTCCACACAGAATGAGCACAGAGGCAGGAAGGGCTGTGACAGCCTCAGGACCACACTGTGTCATAGACAGGACTCTCTCTGACCTGGGGGAAGCTGACTGTCTCCCTCAGGAGCCCTCTGGCACCGAGCTCAGCGATCTGGGCTTAGCCAAGATAGGAAGGAGAATTAATCATGTTTGTTTGGCTCTAGACAATGTTAGAATAAATAGCTGGTCACTCTTCAAGCTGAAGCGCAGATGTGCATCAACGAGTTTGTTATACAAATCTCTTTCTCTTTTCTTGTTTTGAATACAAACCAAAACCTCCAGAAAGGAAAAATAAAAATTGCCCACAAAAAAGCTATCTGTCACCTTCGTGACACACTGACTGATCTCTGAAAAACAAACAGCTCCATGAGCAGCAGCACAGCTTTGTGTCCCAGGGTTGCTTGGTAATGCCCTAACTCCAGCTCTTCTCCATAGCCTGTTGTCGTAGTTTAACCCCAGCCAGCAACTGAGCACCACACAGCTGCTCGCTCACTCCCCACCCAGTGAGATGGGGAAGAGAATCAGAAGAGTAAAAGTGAGAAAACTCGTGGGTTGAGATAAAGACAGTTTAAGAGGGAAAGCAAAAGCCGCGCACGCAAGCAAAGCAAAGCAAGGAATTCATTCACTACTTCCCACGGGCAGGCAGGTGTTCAGCCATCTCCAGGAAAGCAGGGCTCCAGCACGTGTAACGGTGACTTGGGAAGACAAACACCATCACTCCAAACATTCCCCCCCCTTCCTTCTTCTTCCCCCAGCTTTATATACTGAGCATGATGTCATATGGTATGGAATAGCCCTTTGGTCAGTTGGGGTCAGCTGTCCCAGTTGTGTGCCCTCCCAACTTCTTGTGCACCCCCAGCCTACTCGTTGGCAGGGTGGTGTCAGAAGCAGAAAAGGCCTTGACTCTGTGTAAGCACTGCTCAGCAATAACTAAAACATCCCTGTGTTATCAACACTTTCCAGCACAAATCCAAAACATAGCCCCATACTAGCTACTATGAAGAAAATTAACTCTATCCCAGCCAAATCCAGCACACCTGTATTTACATTCATTTTGCCTCCTGGTGCAAGACGCAGCCACATGGTCTCTGCACAGCTACGACAGCTCTGCAGGCTGCACAAGGCCAGGTACCAGGGGTTATAAATCTCATCTCTGTCAAATGTGGTTGAACCTGGCCAATGGCTAAAAAGTCGTTGGAAGTGGAACTAACAGCAGCACAGCACAACTGAACTGAATTCCTTTAAGAAAGCAGGATACACTGTCAGGAGCTGCTGCAATCCCTCTTCCTCTGAAGCACATCTCCCTGCTGTGTTAACAGTGTGTGACAGTGTTTTAACTGCCCCTAAGGATTTTAACCCAGGAGTCTCATGAATTCCCACAGTTGTGTCACGCTATTTTGCACAGCAGTATTTTCTATTGGAAAATGCACTTTCTTTTATCCTATATTGATATGGAAGACTGAATAACTAGCTAAAGTTTACAGATAGGCATTGAAATCATTATTTTAAATGAAACCATTCACGACACAAAATATTGCTGATAGTTCTATATTGCCTCATTCAGGAAGAATAATCTAATGTATTCCCACACCAGTTAGACTTGAACACACTGATTAAATAATTCAGAGAAGGTTAGGATGATTATGGGAACAAGAGAAATCTTTACTCTAAATCCCTGGTTCAAATTTAGCTCAGTGCTTGTTTATGCTGAGCCATGACTGTTCAGTCAATGAATCACGCAGTATTTCTGGGCCCTTTTAGGAAGAAAACTGGGATAGCAGATCAGTTCTTTTCCTTTTAAAATCTGTAAATATGAGCCTGATGATTGATAGTTTTAGGCTATCCCGCTGCAGCTGACACGCTGATGATGTCAGGAGCAACGTCACAGGTTAAATACACATGAAGACTGAATTTAATGTCTCGCTCCTATAAAAGAAAAATGTATGCTACTGCTTTTCCCTGTCTATTCTGTGACTAAAGAAAGGATTTCATTCTTCACTGAGTCACAGTGTTTTCTAACCACTGTTTTTTTCTGCCAGAAAAAACCCTCACGCTTATACCCTCCCAGACATCATACTCTTCGTAGGCAACTGTCAGGTAGAAGGGTCAGTAAGGAGGCAAAGTCAGAGAGCCACTAAGGATGCTCTGACAATTTCACAGTTAAATATCCCATAACCAGAAACTGTAAGAACTACAGACATGAAAATTATCTGTGCCATAGGAAGAGGGAGAAAAATTATGTTGTTCATCTTTCCATCACCTTTTTGTATCTTTAAAATGTGGTGCCATTCTGCCTCCTTCTTTCTCCCCACCACCCCCATCTCCTCTTCCTCAAGTTAAACCCCGCAGTTCATTCAGTTGTACCTTGTACATCCCTGATCATTCTCGTTGCTTTCCTTTGTAATATTTTCAGTAAGTCTAAATCTTTCTTACCTGTGACACCAGCAACTGAGCTAGTAATCCAGCCAAAGCCTTAAACATGCTCAGTAGAGCACAAGTACAGTTTGTGTCTTGCTTTATGCAGCCCAGTCTGGTGTTTATCTTTCCACAGTAACATAATAATGATGTTCTTGTCTAGCTCAGGATCCACCATAACCCCCACATGTAAGAAACGCAATCTCAACAGCTGGCCTCATCCCTTATTTGTGCAATTGATTGTTTAAACCTAAGTTTTGCATTTGTACTCATAGAATTGCGTCCTGATCTTTCTGACTATATCTCCATTTCATCAAGTTGGATTTGGATTGTAACCCTGTCGTCCTGTGATCTGATTGCTTCTCACTGCTTTTCAGGAGCATGTGAGAAAATCCTTAAGCAGACACAGGATGAATAAGAAAAACAAAATTGTCTTAAGGGGAGTCTTGGAGACATAATTTACCACCACTGCAATTAAAACCTCCATGAGCTTTACTTTAATTTGTGTCCCAGATTTGAATGGCGTTGTACAGCATAGAACAGAAAGTGCAAGTTGAATAGCTAAGTGCAACATTGTCTATAATGAAAATAAACCAAAAAAACACCCAAGCTTCTTGATGATACAGAGCTGATGTGTTTGGGAGAAGAAGCTATATGTAGAACAAATATTTTCTAAATTAAGCTTGGTTCACTAGTTCCAGGATGTTTGTTGAACAAGGCAGCTGGATAAAACATGATAGCTCAGTTCATAATCTGGCACTGTTTTCTAATCCAATAGAGAGAAATATACTTTTACACTTTGATAGTTGCTGCTTAGCTGAGTGGCAAGTGAAAAAATCACCATTTCCACATACTGCCAAACAGAAATCTGTGCTGGACTTCTGAAGAAACAAGCTAGTGGGTTTAGGACTAGACTGGACAACAGAGACACCTGATTTATTCCACTGGCTGATTTCAAGTGACTCGACTAAATCTATTTTAGAAGCATCCTGATTTGGGGAAACTTAATATTTAGATCTTTATCATGCAACTACTCTGAGTACATTTTTAGAAGTACTGAGCTGCTCTGAAAATGTAGTATTCGTTGTGGATGTTTAGCTGGTTTGAAAGTCAGAAGGGTCATCAGATGAACCCAGACACTCAAACACTCAATATAATAAGATAGTTCACAATTTTTATGAAAGGGAATTAGTGAAATCACACAGGAACAGCTAAACTTTGGTTACTTCGAAAATGCTGGCCTTAACTCCTGTGATTTTCCTCATCTTTAAAATAAAAATAATGGACAAGTTCTGGTGATAAAATCAACTACTTCCATAATTAATAAATGTGACTATATAAACAAATCCGAGGTCAAAATGGGAGCTTGTGATGCTATCCATTCTTCAAATATTTATTCTTCAAATAATTTCATTTACGAGTACAGAGGTAGCAGCTGAAAAAAAGCAAGGAAACTGAAGCAGCGCTTTTTTTTTTAATTAAAAAATGTAGTTAATGTATACAGGATCTTGTTACAGTTTCACAGAACCTGTGTGACTGCACAACATATCAGCTCCTTATCGCGAAGAACAGAAACTGTATATCAGCTGGGAAAACTAGGTACTTTTGTACCCATACTACCCATACGGTACCATCCTGAAAAACCAGGCACTTCTGCCTTTAGCTGTTAGCCTATGCTACCTTGCAAACAATTGCTTCCAACTCTCTTAAGTTATTTTGGCACATGCTGTTTGCCCTCTAGTTCATAAAATGGTACAGGTTCATGCAGTGTATTTGCTCTGATTTTCCAAACATTCCACTTGGTTTCCACATGACTATAGAATCATAGAATCGTATAGGTTGGAAAAGACCCTTAAGATCATCAAGTCCAACCGTTAACCTAACACTGCCAAGTCCACCACTAAACCATGTCCCTAAGCACCACATCTACACGTCTTTTAAATACCTCCAGGGATGGCGACTCAACCACTTCCCTGGGCAGCCTGTTCCAAGGCTTGATAACCCTTTCAGTGAAGAAATTTTTCCTAATATCCAGTCTAAACCTCCCCTGGCACAACTTGAGGCTGTTTCCTCTTCTCCTATGGCTTGTTACTTGGGAGAAGAGACCAACTAAACCTCACTACAACCTCCTTTCAGGTAGTTGTAGAGAGCAATAAGGTCTCCCCTCAGATTCCTTTTCTCCAGGCTAAAAAACCCCAGTTCCCTCAGCCGCTCCTCATAAGACTTGTGCTCCTGACCCTTCACCAGCTTCATTGCCCTTCTCTGGACACGCTCCAGCACCTCAATGTCTTTCTTGTAGTGAGGGGCCCAAAACTGAACACAGTAGTCAAGGTGCGGCCTCACCAGTGCCGAGTACAAAGGGATGATCACTTCCCTAGTCCTGCTGGCCGCACTATTTCTGACACAAGCCAAGATGCTATTGGCCTTCTTGGCCACCTGGGCACACTGCTGGCTCATATTCAGGCGGCTGTCAACCAACACCCCCAGGTCCTTCCCTGCTGGGCAGCTTTCCAGCCACTCTTCCCCAGGCCTGTAGCGTTGCATGGGGTTGTTGTGAAACAAGTGCAGGACCCAGCACTTAGCCTTGTTGAACCTCATACAATTGACCTCGGCCCATCGATCCAGCCTGTCCAGGTCCCTCTGCAGAGCCTTCCTCCCCTCAAGCAGATCAACACTCCCGCCCAACTTGGTGTCATCTGCAAATTTACTGAGGGTGCGCTCGATCCCCTCATCTGTCGGAGTGGGAGACGGACCCGGAGTAACGATGAATCTCAATATGAGTATGGTCGTCCTCGTTTATTCAGATTACTTAACAGGTTTATATAGAAGCTAAGCAAAGCACGCGCTAACAGCGACTATTCTATTGGATAACTATACTTGTCCACGCGCTTAAAGCAATTATATGATTGGTACAAAGTTGCCGTTCACGCACTGTTCACAAAGGGGGGTTTATCAGCACTTTCCCAGGCTTAGTCCCGCTTATCTTGCTTTACCAAGTACTCCTTCTGCTGTTCTCAAGGGAATTTCACCTTGATCTCTGGCTCCCAGGCCCCATCAAAGGCTGGATTGCTCACATCAATTAAGCTGTGTCCTTTTTCACTTAACCATTCTTCCACACTCATCCACATCATTGATAAAGATATTAAACAGGGCTGGGCCCAATACTGAGCCCTGGGCATCACGACTTGTAACCAGCAACCAACCGGATTTAACTCCATTAACAACAACTCTTTAGACCCAGCCAGCCAGCCAGTTTTTTATGCAACTGTCCTGGTTTTGGCGGGGATAGAGTTATTTTTCTTCCTAGTAGCTGGTATAGTGCTGTGTTTTGGATTTAGGATGAGAATAATATTGATAACACAGGGATGTTTTGGCTGTTGCTAAGTGGTGTTTACACTGGTCAAGAACTTTCCAGCTTCCCATGCTCTGCCAGGTGCACAAGAAGGTGGGAGGGGGCACAGCCAGGACAGTTGATCCAAACTGGCCAAAGGGCTATTCCATACCATATGACGTCATGCTCAGTATATAAACTGGGGGGAGCTGGCTGGGGGGTAGCGATCGCTGCTCAGGGACTGGCTGGGCGTCGGTTGGCGGGTGGTGAGCGGTTGCATCACTTGGTTTTGTTAGGGTTATTTTTACCTGGGTTTTGTTTTTTCTCTCACTCTCTTCTTGTTTTCCTTTTCATTAAAATCGATTATTATTATTATTTTGTTGTTCCAATTATTCAACTGTTCTTATCTCAACCCACGAGTTTTCTTACTTCTGCTCTTCCGATTCTCTCCCCAATCCCACTGCGGGGGGGGGAAGGGTGAACAAGTGGGTGTGTGGTGCTCAATTGCTGACTGGGGCTAAACCACAACAGTCCTTTTTGGCCCCCAACGTGGGGCTCGAAGGGTTTGAGATAATGACAGATTAACCAGAGCATGTTAAAGGAATTTAGATCTGTTAACAATCGCGGGCCACGATATCGATTCATCTGTTCTCGATATTAGTTTACCTGATCTGCACCATGCTCATTTTTTTGCTGCACATGTTAAAGATCGGTGTTGGTTTTTGCAGTTTGCTTTGCTCTGCAGGGATTAGTGATGTTTTGCCTGGGAGATTTGTTATTAAAACACTGACCTTGAGCTTAATCTGGTATTTGGGTTTTGTGCTGAAGCCATTACAGTACTTCGGGTACCACCTCATGGAGACAATTAGCACTTATACCTCTTCTTCCGAGAGGTTTTTTATGGAGGAAATACAGAATGGCACCTGCACTACTTTCTCCTACAATGTTTCCTCCTTCGTTACAATAACTTTTCAGTATCTTGAACATCCTTGGGTAGTTAAGATACATCTGTTGGTATTGCTTGGGAACGTTGTTTCGGTTTTGTCTAAGGTTAGTAAGCAATTTAAGAATATCATCCAGAGATCTGCCCCAAGGCCAGATAGTTATGAGTGGCAGGGTGTGTGGGATAGCATGGGCAAATGCCTAGGACGGTGGGCACCTCTAGTGTTTTGGAACTTCACCCCTGAACAAGTGCAGAATCCTGAAAAATTAGTAGAATATTTGGAAAAAGTATGCTGTCACCCTGGCAATTCTAGGGAGACACAAATCACTGCAATGTGCTGGGGCCTGGCCCATGCCTACCGAGCCCTGTTCAACACTATTCAGTATCCTCAAGGGGAAAAGAAGGTCTCTGGATCTGGCGACAAAACAACAGGCACTGTGGCTACTCCATCCCCTGCGACAGGCACTGCATCTGAACCAGGGAACCAACCCATGTCAGTATCAGTCGCCCCTATATACAAGAAGAAATCTTGGAAGCGAAAGTCAGCTCGTTTAGAAAGGGAGGATTAAAAAGCAGGGCCATCACAAGGAGAGGAAGAGGAAGAACTCGTAAACGAGACAGAAACCACCCGATCCCTGAGTGAGCTGCGAGATATGCGAAAAGATTTCAGCCGTCGTCCAGGGGAGCACATTGTCACCTGGCTGCTCTGATGCTGGGATAACAGGGCCAGTAGCCTGGAATTAGAGGGTAAGGAACCCAAACAGCTGGGATCCCTTTCTAGGGAAGGGGGCACTGACAAAGCGATTGGAAAAGGGGCACAAACCCTCAGCCTCTGGAGGCGACTCCTGTCAGCTATGAAGGAAAGATATCCCTTCAAGGAAGATGTTATATATCGCCCCGGGAAACGGACCACCATGGAGAGAGGTATCCAGTACCTGAGGGAATTAGCCGTGCTGGAGGTGGTTTATGGTGACCTGGGCAACGAGCAGTTATCCAAAGATCCAGATGAAGTCAAGTGCACGTGACCCATGTGGCAGAAGTTGGTATTATTAAATACCATTATTAAATACCCATTATTAAAGCAGAATACTCTGAAGGAACTCTAGGAGGCGGTCAGTGATATAGTATGCAAAGCACTCCATGGGATGCATTACAATTTACAAAATTACAAGAGAAATACAGCAGAAAGCCAGGTGAAACTGAAACTGAATATTTGTGGTGTGTCTGCCTCAGCGGTGGTGACCTAATAATGTTGAGTGGAGATGAAGCAAACGGTTATTGGGGTCTGGGAGTTTTCTTAAACCTAGGACCCGACCCAATAGATGAAGCCCATTCTATCACCAGTAGGGTAGCCTACTGGGCTGGGGGAATAGATGTCTTGGATCGAGGTGAACCCTCTATAATTCCCATCTATTCCTTAAGTGAACTCTCTACTGCCATCACCAAAGCTGCCTGCATACAAGCTACGCAGAAACATGGAAAGCCCAATGATACCCCAATATCTGCTACTATAGATTATACCATGTTGAAGCCACTAATTAGGGGAGCCCCGGCAATTCTTAAACCATATTTAACTGCAAAACAGAACGAGATTAAGAGAGACACAGAGCAAAATGAGGAATTTGACGGTGACGATCCCCACAGACGATTTACTACGTGGGCAGAATTAATGCACGGTATTGTAAATCATAGCCGTGACATGGGGTGGGATGATCTGTCGACTGAGAAATTGGACCCAAGATCCCAAACAGGAGACCATCAGGTGCGACCAGTAAAACAAACACACCCACAGGGAACAGGAACTAAATCGAGGGAAAACACGCCTAAAGACCCACGAGCAGAGTCTCAAGAGTGGAGAAATGCACTATGGAGGAAAGCATTGGCACTGGGCATTACCAGAGCCGTGATTAAGGGACAGCCTACTACTATTATCCTGAGTCTAATTCAAGCATTTCAGAAATGCAAAGATGGGGAAAGGAGAGAACGTACTCCAAATACTCCAGCACCATTGCCAGCTCCAAGAAAGAGTGACAGCCCTTTCCTCCCCCTTACGGATGAATTACAAACCTTGAGATCAAAAAATGAATAGCGTCAGGGCGGCAATTGGGTCTGTCCGTCCAGGGAGTGGAAGCCTACCAAAGGCTAAATGAAGGAGGCCCCTACATTTTAATTCCAGTTGGCCCTCAACAACAACGGGTGAAATTTCTAATAGATACAGGAGCACAAATACCCAATATGGGACCCATGTGGCAGAAGTTGGTATGGAGCACATCAGTGTCATATGTCATCTCAATGGAACTCAATACTGACCTCGAAAGACGAAGAGGTGCCAACGGTGGATGAAGTGGCTAGCCAACTCCAGGAATACGAAGAAAGTATCTCTTCCTCCCTTATCTTGGCTGTGGAGAAACTGTCCCGGAAGGTCCAGCAACGTGAAGAGGATAGGTCCTACTCCCCACCTGTACAGACCAGTGTCTCAGCTATTAGGAGTCAGCGTTCCTCTGCTCAAGAGAGAGGATATAGAGGGTACACACCACGGGGCACCGTACGGTTTTACTTGCGTGACCACGGAGAGGACATGAGGAAGTGGGATGGAAAACCTACCTCGACCCTAGAGGCACGGGTACGTGAGCTGCAAGGAAAATGAAATCACACAAGGAAGTTCATACAGGAAAATTGTGGCTACAGTCTCCAGTGGACAGTTCCCCAGACAGAGGAAAAAGGGCTGATCTTACTCCTGATTTTAATGAAGGAGCTCCTGACTGGTATTTACAAGAAATAGGTAATGAATACTATGACCAGGATTAGGGGGGCCCTGCCTCCAGCCAGGTGGAGGAAAGGGACAACCGGGTTTACTGGACTGTGTGGATTCAATGGCCTGGCACATCAGACCCACAGGAGTATAAGGCTCTAGTAGACACCGGTGCACAGTGTACCCTAATGCCATCAAGCTATACAGGGGCAGAACCCATCTGTATTTCTGGAGTGACAGAGGGTTCCCAACAGCTGACTGCATTGGAGGCCAAAGTGAGCCTAACTGGGAATGAATGGCAAAAGCCCCCCATTGTGACTGGCCCAGAGGCTCCATGCATCCTTGGCATAGACTACCTCAGGAGAGGGTATTTCAAGGACCCAAAAGGGTACCGGTGGGCTTTTGGTATAGCTGCCTTGGAGACGGAGGAAATTAAACAGCTGTCCACCTTGCCCGGTCTCTCAGAGGACCCTTCTGTTCTGGGGTTGCTGAGGGTCGAAGAACAACAGGTGCCAATTGCTACCACAACGGTGCACCGGAGGCAATATCGCACCAACTGAGACTCCCTGATTCCCATCCATAAGCTGATTCGTCGACTGGAGAGCCAAGGAGTGATCAGGAGTCACTGATACGAACTGGAGTCAAAAGCAGCCAAATGGTATGCTACAACTGATATCGCTACTGCGTTGTTCTCAATCCCTTTGGCAGCAGAGTGCAGGCCAGTTTGCTTTCACTTGGAGGGGCGTTCAGTACACTTGGAATCGACTGCCCCAGGGGTGGAAACACAGCCCTACCATTTGCCATGGACTGATCCAGACTGCACTGGAACAGGGCGAAGCTCCAGAACATCTGCAATACATTGATGACATTATCGTATGGGGCAATACAGCAGAGGAATTTTTTGAGAAAGGGAAGAAAATAGTCCAGATCCTCCTGAAAGCCGGTTTTGCCATAAAACAAAGTAAGGTCAAGGGACCTGCACAGGAGATCCAGTTTTTAGGAATAAAATGGCAAGATGGACATCATCAGATACCAATGGATGTGATCAACAAAATAACAGCCATGTCTCCACCAACTAGCAAAAAGGAAACACAAGCTTTCTTAGGTGTTGTGGGTTTTTGGAGAATGCATATTCCAAATTACAGTCTGATCGTAAGCCCTCTCTGTCAAGTGACCTGGAAGAAGACCAATTTCAAAAGGGGCCCTGAGCAACGACAATCCTTCGAACAAATTAAACGGGAGATAGTTCATGCAGTAGCCCTTGGGCCAGTCCGGGCAGGGCAAGATGTAAAGAATGTGCTCTACACCGCAGCCGGGGAGAATGGCCCTACCTGGAGCCTCTGGCAGAAAGCACCAGGGGAGACTCGAGGTCGACCCCTAGGGTTTTGGAGTCGGGGATACAGAGGATCCGAGGCCCGCTATACTCCACCTGAAAAAGAGATATTGGCAGCATATGAAGGGGTTCGAGCTGCTTTGGAAGTGGTTGGTACTGAAGCACAGCTCCTGGCACCCCGGCTGCCGGTGCTGGGCTGGATGTTCAAAGGGAGGGTCCCCTCTACACATCATGCATCTGGTGCTACGTGGAGTAAGTAGGTTGCACTGATCACACAAGGGGCTCGAATACGAAACCCCAGTTGCCCAGGAATCTTGGAAGTGATCATGGACTGGGCAGAAGGCAAAGATTTTTGGAATATCACCAGAGGAGGAGGTGACGCGTGCTGAGGAGGCCCCACTGTACAATAAACTAAAAGAAAATGAGAAGCAGTATGCACTGTTCACTGATGGGTCCTGTCGTATTGTAGGAAAGCATCGGAGATGGAAAGCTGCTGTATGGAGTCCTATACGACAAGTGGTAGAAACTGCTGAAGGAGAAGGGGAATCGAGCCAATTTGCAGAAGTAAAGGCCGTCCAGTTGGCTTTAGACATTGCTGAATGAGAAAAGTGGCCAGTGCTCTATCTCTATACTGACTCATGGATGGTGGCCAATGCCCTGTGGGGGTGGTTACAGCAATGGAAGCAGAACAACTGGCAGCGCAGAGGAAAACCCATCTGGGCTGCAGCACTGTGGCAAGATATTGCTGCCCGGGTAGAGAACCTGGTTGTAAAAGTACGTCATGTAGATGCTCATGTACCCAAGAGTTGGGCCACTGAGGAACATCAAAACAACCAGCAGGTGGATCAGGCTGCTAAGATTGAAGTGGCTCAGGTGGATCTGGACTGGCAACAGAAGGGTGAATTATTTATAGCTTGGTGGGCCCATGACACCTCAGGCCATCAAGGAAGAGATGCAACATATAGATGGGCTCGCGATCGAGGGGTGGACTTGACCATGGGCACTATTGCACAGGTTATCCAGGAATGTGAAACGTGCTGCAATTAAACAAGCCAAGCGGTTAAAGCCTCTGTGGTATGGAGAGCGATGGCTGAAATATAAATATGGGGAGGCCTGGCAGATCAATTATATCACACTCCCACAAACCCACCAAGGCAAGCGCTATGTGCTTACAATGGTGGAAGCAACCACCGGATGGCTGGAAACATATCCTGTGCCCCATGCCACTGCCCGGAACACTATCCTGGGCCTTGAAAAGCAAGTTCCATGGCGACATGGCACCCCAGAGAGAATTGAGTCAGACAACGGGACTCATTTCCGAAACAACCTCATAGACACCTGGGCCAAAGAGCATGGCATTGAGTGGGTATATCACATTCCCTGTCATGCACCAGCCTCCGGGATAATCGAATGATACAATGGACTGTTAAAACCTACACCGCGAGCAATGGGTGGTGGGACGTTCAAACATTGGGATACACATTTAGCAAAGGCCACCTGGTTAGTTAACACTAGGGGATCTGCCAATCGGGCTGGCCCTGCCCAATCAAAACTTTTACATACTGTAGAAGGGGATAAGGTCCCTGTAGTGCACATAAAATCATGCTGGGGAAAACAGTCTGGGTTACTCCTGCCTCGGGCAAAGGCAAGCCCATTCGTGGGATTGCTTTTGCTCAAGGACCCGGGTGCACTTGGTGGGTAATGCGAGACGATGGGGAAGTCCGCTGTGTACCTCAAGGGGATGTGATTTTGGGTGAGAATAGCCAGTGAACTGAATGGTATGATGTTAATTGCTATATAATACTGTGTGTCATCACTTGTATGGTTGCTATATGCCATATCAACAGTATTTCAGTGAGAATCACCCAGATTAATGAAGAATGAGCTTTGCTGAAACCAAGCAAAGTGCAGCAGTGATGGAACCAGAACTGGCTTCAGCATGCAACAATCCAACACCACACACCATCTCTCCTGCCCTGAAGGACTGTTATGACAGATGGAGCCCAAAGTCATGGACTAAATGAACTCAGTGGACATTTTAGAGGGATGGCCCATAGACCAAGGGAATGCTATCTGTGTGTCTATATCAAAAGACAGGGAAAGTGGTGGTGATTAATTGGAATGTATTGGAAAGGGTAGGACCTGGGCATGACGTAGATGGTATAGAATAAGGGGTGTATAGTGTCCTGGTTTCGGCTGGGACAGAGTTAATTTTCTTCCTAGTAGCTGGTATAGTGCTGTGGTTTGGATTTTAGTATGAGAATAATATTGATAACATGCTGATGTTTTGGCTGTTGCTAAGTGGTGTTTACACTGGTCAAGGACTTTTCAGCTTCCCCTGCTCTGCCGGGCACACAAGAAGCTGGGAGGGGGCACAGCCAGGATAGTTGATCCAAACTGACCAAAGGGCTATTCCATACCATATGGCCTCATGCCCAGTATATAAACTGGGGTGAGTTGGCCAGGGGGTAGCGATTGCTGCTCAGGGACTGGCTGGGCATCTGTCAGCAGGTGGTGAGCGGTTGCATCAGTTGGGGTTTTTTTCTTGGGTTTTCCTCTCTGTCTTTTGTTGTTGTCCTTTTCATTAAAATCTATTATTATTTTACTCTATTTCAATTATTAAACTGTTCTTATCTCAACCCACGTGTTTTCTTTCTTTTGCTCTTCCAATTCTCTCCCCCATCCCACCAGGGGGGAAGGGTAAGCGAGCAGCTGTTTGGTGCTTAGTTGCTGACTGCGGCTAAACCATGACAATCTGTACCTTTACAGATCAAACTTATTCATCTGTAAGGCCAGTCAAACTTATTGTAAACCAATGTGGCATAATTGTGCTACACATAGCACAATGAGGTTTTAGTCATATAACTCAATTTTTATTTTGCTTCTTAGAAGAATAAAAAACAAAGAATCACAGAATCACAGAATCGTATAGGTTGGAAAACACCTTTAAGATCATCGAGTCCAACCGTAAACCTAACACTACCAAGACCACCACTACACCATGTCCCTAAGCACCTCATCCAAACATCTTTTAAATACCTCCAGGGATGGCGACTCAACCACTTCCCTGGGCAGCCTGTTCCAAGGCTTGACAACCCTTTCAGTGAAGTAAAATTTTCCCTAATATCCAGTCTAAACCTCCCCTGGCACAACTTGAGGCCATCTCCTCTTGTCCTATCACTTGTTACCTGGGAGAAGAGACCGACCCCCACCTCTCTACAACCTCCTTTCAGGTAGTTGTAGAGAGCGATAAGGCCTCCCCTCAGCCTCCTTTTCTCCAGGCTAAAAAACCCCAGGTCCCTCAGCCGCTCCTCATAAGACTTGTGCTCTAGACCCTTCACCAGCTTCGTTGCCCTTCACTGGACACGCTCCAGCACCTCAATGTCTCTCTTGTAGTGGGGGGCCCAAAACTGAACACAGTCTTCGAGGTGCGGCCTCACCAGTGCCAAGTACAGGGGCACAATCACTTCCCTAGTCCTGCTGGCCACGCTATTTTTGATACAAGCCAGGATGCCATTGGCCTTCTTGGCAGCCTGGGCGCACTGCTGGCTCATATTCAGCCGGCTGTCAACCAACACGCCCAGGTCCTTTTCCGCCAGGCAGCTTTCCAGCCACTCTTCCCCAAGCCTGTAGTGTTGCATGGGGTTGCTGTGGCCCAAGTGCAGGACCTTGCACTTAGCCTTGTTGAACCCCATACAATTGGCCCCAGCCCATCGATCCAGCCTGTCCAGGTCCCTCTGCAGAGCCTTCCTCCCCTCCAGCAGATCAACACTTCCACACAACTTGGTGTCATCTGCAAACTTCCTGAGGGTGCACTCGATCCCTTTGTCCAGATCATTGATAAAGATATTAAACAGAACTGGCCCCAACACAGAGCCCTGGGGGACACCGCTTGTGACCGGCCGCCAACTGGAGTAAACTCCATTCACCACCACTCTTTGGGCCCGGCCATCCAGCCAGTTCTTTACCCAGCAAAGAGTACACCCATCCAAACCATGAGCAGCCAGTTTCTCCAGGAGAATGCTGTGGGAAACCGTCTTTTGTCTATCTAGACTTCAGTAAAGAAACAAACAAAAACCCCACACTGAGAAGAGCACAAGCAACAGGAGCCTGAAATATGGGTATAATCAATGTCAGTCACCAGCTTAACGGGTCCCGCTTACTGGTACAGCTGCAGGAATCATCAAGATGCATATAAAATGTCATCGCTGATTTGGATGGTTTTTTTTTTTTGGTCATCAGTGTTGACTGTTACCTCTTTTTGAAACAATAACATGTACCTTACGTTTTAAAAATAGTCATATTCTGGTTAATTCTCACAGAAGTCAGTATTTGGAAAAAGGGAGAATTCAGTTTAAAAATGTGGCTTTTCACAATGATTTTATGTCATTGCTTTAGACTGGAAAACCGTATGGGCTGCTCATAAAAGTTTAAAATCTCTTCTCCTTTACACCAGTAAAAGTTAGAAAATATTTTAAAGACAAAGGAGCAA